>NC_080690.1:48072789-48307789 GCF_030445035.2 Dasypus novemcinctus | reverse complement strand
TCACTGTTGTGGAGACAATGGCTATGGGAGTTGCTGAAGGCAGGGAGAGGGAAAAGAGGTGTGATATTGAGGCATTTTCAGGACTTGGTGTTGTCCTGAATGATATTGCAGGGACAGATGCAGGACATTATACATCCTGCCATAACCCACTGAATGGACTGGGAGAGTATAAACTACAACATAAACTATAATCCATGCTGGGTAGCAATGTTCTAAAATGTACTCATCAAATGCAATGAATGTAACACACTAATAATGAAAGAAGTTGTCAATGTGGGAGGAATGGGGGATGTGGGGAGTGGGGTATATGGAAACCTCCTATTTTTTATTGTAACATTTTGTGTGATTTATATATCTTTAAGATAATAAAAAAAAAAATTATAGTCAGCAGATATGGCTCAAGCAACTGGGTGCCTGCCTCCCACAAGGGAGATTCCAGGGTCATTTCCCAGTGCCTCCTAAAGAAGACCAGATGACACAAGGAGCAGGGAGCAGATGTGGCTTAAGTGGCTGGGCACCTGCCTCCCATATGGAAGGTCCTGGATTTGGTTCTGATGCCTCCTGAAGAAGACAAGCAGAGATAGTAAGTGGATACAGTGAGCAGACAAAGCAAGCAAAGACAGCAAGCATAGACAACGAGCAGAAGAGCAAACAAACAATGAGCAAACAAAGAGCAGAAAGATGAGGGAGCCATCTCAGGAAAATATATATATATTATAGCCAGAATTTTGATGGGAAAAAAATACATGATTTCAAAGAAAAAGAAATCACCTCAAAAGTCATAACAAAGAGGTGAATAACAGGAGAAGGAAATTAGCAAACAAATAATATTAAAAATTTCTTATACTGAAGGACGTGAGAGGCCTGATACCAGAAACATTCATCAAACATCTAACAGGTGAATTTTTAAAGATCTATAACAAAGTACATCACTGTGGCATTTTGAATCATGGAGTTTGGTAAATAGAGGAATCTGAAGCTTCCAAAGAGAAAAAACACTGCATACAAAGGAAATAATTGCACTTTCAAAATTCTGAGGGTTTGAAAATTGCGTCCAACCTAAAATTCTAAGAATGAAACAGTAGAGTGTAAAAGATATTTTCAGACATGAAATATCCCATATCACCCATATCACCTTCCCAGAAAGCTACTGAAGGCTATACTCCAATAAAATGAGTGAAACCTTCAAGGGGAAGTCATAGAACCTAGGGAACAGGAAATTCTCTACAAACATGCTCAGATTTTTTCAACACTCAAACGAAAAAACCTTCCCTTAAATAAAACTACAATAAGGTACCATTTTCACCATTCAGATCAGCAAAATTTTAAGTCTGATGATACACTGGGTTGGCAAATATGTACGGAAAGTCACTCTCCTAAGATTGGCACTATCAACATTAAGAACACGTAATCCTTTGGGCTAGCAATTCAATCTAAGTTATTTATTTGACAACTACAGGTAAAGAAGTACAAAATGACATATACACACCACACATACACAAAATGGTTATTCATTGCAGTGCTGCCTGTAATAGAAAACACACACACACACAATAAAATACACAAGTAACTTAAGTGCCTATCAATATGGAACTGGTTAAATAAATTATGGTACATCCATATAATACAATGCTATGCAGCCATTAAAAGAATGACACAATAAGTTGCAAAGTGTCTACCAACTGAGAATGTGTGAGCAGAATATACCTGGAATGATAAGGATGAGACAGACAAGAGTGACTGGGGGCGGGGGGGGATAGAGTGGATGTCAAAGGACAAGAAAAGAAAGAACGCTGATTTTTAATTAAATACCCTTTAAATTTTATATCATGTACATGTATTACCTAATCAAAAAAATTTTTAATTAACAAATAAGGACTGCCTGTGAAGGACCCGGTGTGCTTGCCTAAAGACTTTTACAATTTTTCTTCCTTTATAAATTTAATAAAACAAAACAAAAAGCTATATTTAGTGTTTCCAATTTCTCTTCACCCAAACTATGCTGCTTTCTTCTGAATGTGTCTAAAAAATGTACTCCTAAACCAAGACTTGCCATAGACAGAATGCTCTGTTAAATAACACTACATTTTTAAAAAGTTTTTCATAATCAGTAAGTTCAGGAATCACAGTTTATTTTTTTTTTTTTTTTTTTTTTTTTTTAAAGATTTATTTATTTATTTAATTTCCCCCCCTCCCCTGGTTGTCTGTTTTCTGTGTCTTTTTGCTGCGTCTTGTTTCTTTGTCCGCTTCTGTTGTCGTCAGCGGCACGGGAAGTGTGGGCGGCGCCATTCCTCGGCAGGCTGCTTTTTCTTTTCACGCTGGGCGGCTTTCCTCACGGGCGCACTCCTTGCGCGTGGGGCTCCCCCACGCGGGGGACACCCTTGTGTGGCACGGCACTCCTTGCGCGCATCAGCACTGCGCATGGCCAGCTCCACACGGGTCAAGGAGGCCCGGGGCTTGAACCGCGGACCTCCCATATGGTAGACGGACGCCCTAACCACTGGGCCAAAGTCCGTTTCCCGGGGAATCACAGTTTAAACAAAAGCCAAGTGTTATTTTTCATGACAGGACTTCTAAGAGCATTTAACATGCCAATGTGCGTATGACTCTCCAGTAGAGGGGGAGGATTGTGCAGTGGTGGCCACACTTCTGTGATTAAGTTAACAAGACCCACCCCTCACCCTAAGAAATAGCAGGTTGCCTCTGGGCACTTATTCACTGCTTTCCCCCAACCCTCACCTCCAATCAGTACCCAGTCCTATCAGGCTCTGAAATTCTTCTTGCTCTCTTCTTCATTAGCCTTATAGCCAATACCTTAGATTATGACCTTATTCCTACATGCTCAATCTTATACTAAAAACTGAAAATAACCTTACCACAAATATGAGGATTGAGCATGCATTTCTGAAAAGGAAGTTTAAAAAATTATAAAAATAAGGGTATCAGATAAATCTCTGAAAGTGAACAACTTATTATCTTGAAGACACAGAGAAAAATAAGCCTCCCAGAATATCTCTATATAAGGAAACTCTATCAAGATCATACTATAAATAAAATTGTTTAACATTAATCACTGGACTAATGACTTTAGAAATAAGCCAAATGACTGTTGTGATAGCCAAAAACTCTAAGACATGGTGCTTAAATAATAGAATTTCAAGTCATTCTGCAACTATATACAAGTCTTCAGAGTGGCTACTGTGAAGACAACTGGAATCAAAATTACTAAAACTATGTCTCTATAGTATAGGCCAATGATTGAATCTGATCTCATCACTTGTCCCTGAGGAAACATTCCTTAAAAAAAACAAACCTTAGAAAACCTTAAAATTTAAAAAAAGAATTCAGATTTCAAAGCACATACTTAAAGTAAAATAATGTTATAAAAACCTGTACTAATATCTAACCAAATATTTTAAAAGAGTATTGAATGCAAATTTAAGTCCTGAATAGAACGTATGGAGATGGCTCCAAAAAGTAAATGGTACCAGGAAGATTGAGAAACAAGACCAGAGTTTGAAGTTCCAATGACAATTTACCATTCCCCCACTCTGGTATTGCCTGCTCTAGACTCAAAGGGATGTGTCGACAAAAAGAGCTCCAAAAGAAGTCCTCACTTTCTAATCCAAGGGGAATGAATGCAAGGGAGGCCCTATTGTTCAGAGAGTGAGGAAAAGTTCCTGGCTTTTTTATTTATTCCTTTTTCACTCTTGCTCCATCTCCCAGGCAACACTAAGACTGAGGCAGCAGCACAGTAACAGAAGTTGCAGTCAGTCAAGCACCTAAAACTGATAAAGGGAAACCCTTCTAACCAAAAAAGCTATTGTCCCAAAAGTATGGAAGGAATCCCTGTTACTTTTTATTCTCTCTCTTGCCACTAGACCCTGGAAACAGCCACCCTCATAGGAAGTATACAACAAAGCAGGGAAACTGAAGTCCAAGCTTTCTGACCAGAGGGCTGAGAAAGAAGTTCCCAGGGACCAGAAAGTGTCAGGAAAATCAGAGAGAAGGAAGAGCAAGAATAAATCCATGAAACTATGAATGAATTCCCAGTTTCTTCACCTCTGAACTGATCATGTGTGGGTCTGATCCTTATAACAGCACATTTGAGGCTTTTACAGTTTCCCTGACCGGAAACTGGCTAACACACACATGGGACTGTTCAGAAGAGCACTGCAAACACTTTAAAAATGGAACTGACATTGGAAACTGTGCCTACAGAAAGATGGTTGACACTAGCAGCTTGAACCTAACCAGGTCTAAATATAGCCTTCTAAAGCAAAATAGGGTCAATATTCTCTCAGGATGTAAAACTCAAGAGTCTCCAAAACTGAATCCAGAACTACTCAGCATATGAAGACACTCAGATACCCGTGACAGAATACCAAAAGAGCTAAAATTCATGGCATAGAAGGCCCAAAAGAAGAGGAAAAAGAGATAGGGGCAGAAGGGGGAAAAAAACAGATGAAAACTTCCAAAATCTAGTCAAAGTCATAAACATACATACTCAAGAAGCTGTGATAACATCAGACTATATCCAATCAAAGAAATCCATACCTATGCACAATATAAAAATTTTTAAGAGAAAAACCCTTAAAGGTACCAGAGAAAAACAGCACGTGCATTTGATATATGGTAACAATTAATTGAATGACTACAGATTTTTCATTTGAAACCATGGACGCCAAAAGAAAGTAGAACTGTTTTAAAGTGCTGAAAGTTATTACCTCTCAAGCCAGAACTCTATAACCAGGAAAAATATACTTCAAGAACAAAGGGGGAGGAGATGTGGCTGAGTGCCTGCTTCCTACATGGGAGGTCCCGGGCTCAGTTTCCGGTACCTCCTACAGAAAGAAAAACAAATTAACCAAGCAAGCAAATGAGGGAGCTAACTCAGGGGAGCTGATGCATTCCACATATGAGGTCCCAAATTCAATCCCTGGCACCTAAAAAATAGATAGATAGATAGATAGATAGATAGTTAGATAGATAGATAGATAGATAAATAGAAAAAAAGGAGAGGAAGAGGAGGGTATATGAGAATCCCCTATATTTTTAATATAACAATGTAATCCAAAGCTTCTTTAAAAATAAAAAATATATATTTAAAAAAAATAAAAGTAGAGAGTGGATGTAGCTCAAGTGGTTGAGCACCTGCTTCCCACATATGAGGTCTGGGGTTCAATACCTGGTACCTCATAAAAATATGTATCTTCATACATGAAGAAAACCCAAGAGAATTCCATGCCAGCAGAGCCTGCTCCAAAAGAAATGCTCAAAAAAGTTCTTCAGGAAAAGGTAGTGATGCCAGAGGAAAATGTGGAACAACAGGAATGAAAGATATGGAATGAAAGAATGAAAGGAATGAAATGTGGAACAACAGGAATGAAAGACAGTAAGAATGGTAAAACTTTGGGTAAATGTAATAGACTCCTGTCTTCTACATTCTTTAAAATATATATGACAATTGAAACCAAAAATGGTAACACTGCTGGATGTTATATATAGATGTAATACAAATGACAATGACAACATGAAGGGAAGAAGGAAAAGGAATGACATGGTGGTAAGGTTTCTATATTCCACCAAAAGTATTACAATAACTCTAAGACTATGAAATGTTAAGTGTGCATATTGTAATCTCTAAAACAACCACTTGGAAAAAAAATTAAAAACCCACCAAGAGATAAAGTTAAATAGGTAAAATGAAATTAAAAAAATAAAAAATTAAATTAAATAATCCAAAAGAAGGCAGGAAAATGAACAAAAACAGAGGAGATGGGGGGAACACACAGAAAAAGAAAATGCTAACTCTTAAATCCAAACATCAATCATTACATTAGATTTAACTGATCTAAGCACATTAACTGAAATATAGAAATTGTCAGAATGGACTTTTTTTTTAAGACCTACACTCACTGTCTACAAGAATTCCACTTTAAGTACTATGAAATAGATAAGTTTTTAAAAAAGGATGGAAAAATATATACCATGCAAACACTGAACAAACAAACAAAAAGCTGGAGTGGCTTTTTTAAATATCAGTAGACTTCTAAAGAAAATTACCAGGGATAGAGGAAAATACACGTTAAAAGGATCAATTTGGCAAGATGATATGACAACCCAAAATGTATACTCATTTAACAACGAAGTTTTAAAATACACGAAGCAAAAACTAATAGAGTATGTTACTAAAAAGAAAAGCTAAAAAAATGTAGCATGGGACTGTATAACATAGTAAAACCGCATGTGAAATATGAAAAAAAAAAAACCAAAAAACTAATAGAACTGAAGTAAGAACTGGCCATAACCAATTATCTGCTGGGAAAAATTGAAGTTACAGAATGTTCCACTCAACAACAGTAGAGTACACATGCATCACCAGTGTACAAACACTCAATAAGATAGAGTATACCCTGGATCTTAAAAACAAATCTCCAGAAATTTAAAAGAATTGAAACCATAAGCGATATGGTCTATGTCCAGAATGGAATTATATTTGAAATAACAAAAAGAAACCTGAAAAAAATCTCTAAACACTCAGAAATTAGATAACACATTTCTAAACCAGGGTTTAGCAAACCTTTTCTGTAAAGAGACAGAAAGTAAATATTTTAGATTTTTGAGTCATATAACAACTTCTGCCACTTTTTTTTCTTTATTAATACATACAACCCTTTAAATCTGTATAAAAAGCAAACAAACAAACAAAAAACAACTATTCTTAGCCATACAAAAACAGGCTAAGGCCTGTTGGACAGGCTATAGTTTGTCCACCCATGTTCTAAATAATTAAAATGAGTCTCAAGAGAAATTAGAAAGTATGTTGAACTGAAAATGAAAATACATGTCAAAATGTGTGGTATGCAACTGAAGCAGTTTAAGGAGAAATTCATATAACAGGAAAATGTTCATATGAGAAACTATAAAAAGAAACTGAAGGGAGGAAATTTAAAGGGGAAAAAAAGAGAATTAATAAAACCAAAGCTAGGTATTGAAAAGATCAATAAAATCAGTAAACCTCTAGACGGGCTTTCTCAACTTCACCATTATTAACATTTTGGGCTGCATAATTATTTGTTGGGGAGGGGGGCGGGGGGGGGGGGCTGGCCATCCTGTGGACTCTACGATGTCTAGCAACATCCCTGGCTTCTACCCATTAAATACCAGTAGCATCCAATTGTGACAACCAAAAACATTACCATATTGACAAATTTCCCCTGGGGTCTTAAATCAAACCCTACCCAGTTGAGAATCACTGTATTTACCTAGAGGGACAAAGAAAAGAGAGAAGGCACAAATTAACAAGATCTGGAATAAAAGATGGGACTACCACTACAGACCCCAAAGATATTTAAATGAAATTAAGATAATAATAATAACACTGTATAAATTTGACAACTATGATGAAATAGATCAATTTCTTGAATGTCACTCATACCAAAATTCTCCCAAGGAGAAAAACATAGTCTGACTCCTATCTATTAAAAAAAATTGAATTTGCAGTTGAAAAGCTTCCAAAATGGTGGGAGAGCTACATACGCTCAGTTGTTGAGCACCTGCCTCCCAATGACAAGGTCCTGGGTTCAAACTCTGGTACCTCCTTAAAAAATAAATACATTTTGACCACTTTTTTTTTTTTTTTTTAACATTCAGTGACTTCCTTCCACTTTCCCAATTACCTCAGTCAACAGTGAGGTAACTATGTTTAATTTGTAATACTTCTACCTGAAGAAAAATAGAGTACATTTTCTTAAGAAATGTGAAGTACAATAAACTAAAACATTGTCTTCAGTTATTATTATAAAACTGTGAATAAAACAACTTTCTAGAGTTCATCATAGTAAGTTCTCAGGCATTTATGTATTTTAAAAATTATTTTAGGCAAATATTGACACCATCATGCTTTGGTCACTTCACAAAACGGTATTTGACTACTGGAAAGTGTTTTACTCTTTCGATTCTATTTCATAAAAAGTATTCCCCCACTAAGCTGTCATAACTGATTCTAAAAAATTTTCTCACTTAAATATCCACGTGAAAATCAAAATGCACAAACTTCAACAGGCCATAAACTGGTTTCATATCAGGAGCCCACACCAGGTAAATCAAGAATGATTTCCCCATGAGAAAAGGCCTTTACGAATGAATTATACCCATTCTCTTTCCTCTAACATACATGATTTATTTTAATGTAGTAAAGTCAAAACAGAATTATCATTACCAGAAACTATACACACAGACCTAACAATAAATTTCTGATTAATGCCACAAAAAATCAAAATATATGTTAATTGATACATAAACTTGGAGGATTTGATTTGCAATAATAGTCTCCAAATAAAGTTCTCAGAATTCCGCTGAGTGAGTTCTATATCTAGTATTCACTCACATATAAGTAAAATGATCAACTTTAGAAAATTCAGCTGTTACTATCTAATATAACTTCATTTATATTGGAGAATTCTCACAAAACATATTTTCAAAGACACATATAACTTAGTAGGTTAAAACAGAGGTAGGGATGATATTATACTATCAATTTAAATATGCTATTACAGAAATAAGAACACAGATTCAAAATTAAATGAACCTAACTTTAAAGTCAATGAAACTAATCTAGAACCCAGGCCAAGCCATCCTAACCAAAAACTATGTGTGTGTTGTATGTATGTACATATGTATGTATATACCAACAAATAATATGGTAAACAAAACTAAAGAACTTATTACAATGAGGCAGGAACGTCAAAGTACTTAGCAAATATAATGTTGCCATTTTAGGTAGCATCTCTCCACATCTGGTCTCCTCTGTAAAATGAAAATATTATTTCGTCCAAACCAAAATGCATGCTTAAGAATTGTTTCTACTGGGTAGCAGATTTGGCTCAACTGATAGAGCATCCGCCTACCACATGGGAGGTCCAGGGTTCAAACCCAGGGCCTCCTGACCTTTGTGGTGAGCTGGCCCATGCGCAGTGCTGTTACACGCAAGGAGTGCTGTGCCGTGCCATGCAGGGGTATCCCCGGCATAGAGGAGTCCCACATGCAAGGAGTGCACCCTGTAAGGAAAGCCACCCTACGCAAAGAAAGCTCAGTCTGCCCAGGAGTGGCAATGCACACACAGAGAGCTCGCGCAGCAAGATGATGCAACAGAAAAGAGACAGATTCCCAGTGCCAAGAAAACAAGTGGACACAGAAGAACACACAGAGAATGGACACAGAGAAAAGACAACTGGGCGGGGGGAGGAAATAAATAAATAAATAAATGTTTCTACTTGTACTAATAGATATTTCTCAGTGTTCAATAACCAGAAACTAAATTATTTGTATACTATATGCAAAATTAAGTTTATGAGAGCAACTAAAACAAACAGCTTATAAAATATAAAATGACTAATTCTTATGTCTTTCTAACTATATAAACCATGTGTAATGACTTTTGCACTTTGTAATTTCTAGAAACATGACAATATGGGTGATATTTCCAACCCAGATGTCCACTCCCAGTTTATATTCTCAAATTTTGGTTCTACTCAAAGTATCTACCAATCCAACTAAATCACATAGAGCCTAGACTAATTACAGAAGGTAGTTTTGGTAACAAACAGCCTATTAGCATGGCAATTCATGAACCAATACACAGAGAGCAAACAAACATCATTTATAATTGGTACATACGTTCTTTCCTGTGTTCAACTAAGCTTATAGCTTGCTTTGCTGAGCACTTTGCAAACCAGTTGTCCCCAAGTAAAACAGTGACTTCATTAGTATGGACAAGTTTTCCTGGCATGAAGGCAAAGGGGCCAAATGGTACCTATTATTTGAAGGGGAAAAAAAAAAGGCAAAAAATTAAAAACACTAAAAAATATATTTATGAAGCATAGCATTAAATGTCCTAAATTATTGAGGTTCCTTTTCATCTATATACTGGGGAAAATGTCAACGTCATAAAAATTTAACATTATATTAAAATTTCACTATGAAAATCTATAGGAAATTGTTTTAGATTAATAAATCAATGTTAAAACAGAAAAAAAATTAGCACCATAGTTACAACTTTTAGAGGAAGTAGTAGTATTGTCTTTGAATGTTTATACTTTTCATTCATTCAATATCTAAGAAAAATAAAAGTGAACTAGGTAGTGAAATATTAAATTAAGAGATCTCTTTGATGAAGAAAACTGAAAATTATTTCCAGTAAAATAGCCATTTTTACAAAGCAGGAATTAACAAATAAATATCTTTAAAGAGTATACCTAAAGTAGTTATATTTGCAAAATATTTGTGCTAGTATATCAATAACAAAGCCTTCTTGAGAAAGAATATTCATGCCATGAAAGATTCTAATCCAGGACACATGAACAGGTCACTATGTCAACATTAAGATCATTAAGACAAAAATTAGCAGCACTTTTTATATAAAAATCAATATCCTTGAGTTTAATTCTATAAATAATATTAATGGCCTATTCCTGCTCTAACAGGAAACAACTAAGTGCCATATTTCTGTCATAAAGATTTGCAAACAAATACAACAAATATTGTGCTAATATTTAAGTCATTTATGTCACTATAATGTGATAATTTAATATAAATCTTGAAAAACTAACAGAAGTAAATACCAAATATCACTACAATCATGTGAGTTTTTAAAGTAAAACCAAATAAATGTTCCTTGCTACAGCAGTTCCCGCTAAGTACAATTACTTCAAAAGGAACACACCAAACATACCATGATATTGTAAGACAACTTATCAGGCAATGTACTGAGTCTTTCTTGAAGGGCATTATAATCATTATCTACCTTCTTCCTGTTGACAAAAAATACCAAATACAAAATAAACACACAAACTAACAATTCTTCCAGCAGACTATGTACCATAAAACAAACAGGAAACTAATTTTAGTAATTTAAAGATTAAAGTATTTTTTATTTTAAAATCCTGTTTTTACAAAATTTATCAATGGCTTAATCTACCATTTATTTATTAGATAAAGAATTAAGATTCCCAGGGACTCTGGCTTTTAGAAACAGAACACTCACATCTTGATAATGAATTAGTGTTTCCTAAGGTATAAGATCCTTTCAACTAAATAAAACGTGGAAATTAAGAGATACAGTAACGCATGCATAATTCTTTAGATGGAAACAGTAACTCAAGATGAAGGAAGAAAAGGTTTAATAAAACTTTTGAGGGGAAAAACAAGTAGCTGTGGAGCAGAAATCATGAACATGAAATCTCATCACATGCTTTAGTCCTCATCAGAAAACTTTAGACTGAAAACTTTGGTGTCATCAACCCTTCAATTATTTATACTAATGTGATTAAGTTGAGGCAGAAATCAACCAGGAACTAGAAGAAATTAGGTAGAGGTAATACAAAAAGCATTTCAATTGGGCTTTGGAGTCTTCTATGTTTTATCAAAACACAGTTACCAGTAAGTTAATTTCAAACAACCAAAAGATGTAATTTTGTAGAAACAAAGACAGTCATTAGTTTCCCTGCTGAGAACCTCACGTAATTCCTACTCCTGCTGGAAATGGATAGCCCTTCTTTTTGAATTGTACCAGGCACCAGCCTATGCAGAGATGCCGGTTGTCAAATCTAATCTCTGGAGATTAGGTTTTAGGGGTTCGCTGCTAGGATGTGTGCTACAGGCAAAGACAAAGCACTTAAGAACCATGTGTAGAGAACCTATAAATGAGTCTAACTCTGTTACACTGGGGAGCATAAATTTCAAAGTAAGGCCCACTGACAGGTTGCCAAATTCCTGAACTATCTGCCCCTGCTTATATCTACAGAGCCCTCAGGAGTTCTTCTGCCCACTTTATTTGAACCCATAATTAGCACTATACTTGATAAACATATGTCCCAGAGACTTAAATCTTTTGTCTTTCCATGTGCCAACTGAGCCCTAAATCTCAGCAGAGTTGCAACACCTACTCTACAGTACATTGGACTCACCCAGGACACCGAACAAGGAGATGTTGATAGATAAAGCCCATCCCAAGGAACAGAGAGTATGTTTGCAACTGCAAGCAAGATAGCTCCATTCAACTGAAAGGGGGATCGAAACCCCCTTTCAACTAGAAGCAACGTGGGCATTACCTTCCCCAAATCTTCAAGATTGGGGAATAAACAATGGACTCAAGTAGACATTATTATTCTACTACAGACTTGTTATTCTAGCAATGGAAGAACTCATCATTGATATGAAGGCAGTGGCCACCAGAGCTTTTGAGGGATGGGAGAGGGAAGAAGAGGTATAATATGAGGGCATTTTCAGTACACTGGAGTTGTCCTGTATGACAATGCAGTGACAGATATAGGCCACTGTACATTTTGTCATAACTTACAAAATTGTGAGGAGCAAAGTGTAAACTATAATGTAAACTGTAGTCCATGGTTAACAGCAATGCTTCAATATGGGTTCATCAAATGTTCCACAGTAATGAAAGATGTTGTTAAAGTGGGAAAGTATGGGAGGGGGAGGGAAGTGGGACATATGGGAATCCCTTATATTTTTTATGACATTTATGTAATCAAAAGCTTCCTTACAAAAAAAGGCAGAGCACTGAAATATATGTAAGCAGAGGGTACTGCCAATTTTTTAAAAATAACAAAAATAATAACTAAAAAGCAGTCACCAACTCAGCAAGTAATTTAAAAGGGCGTGTAGATATTGTCAAATTGAAATAAGGATAAACTGTAAATATGCAATTACTCTCCAAACAATAAACATGATTATAATCATGGAATTGGTTTCAGTTTACTCCTTAGCTCCCCTAAAGCAACAGTAGCACACTTAATAAAAATTATCTGTCTGAAAAATCTCAAGAAATTTCATGTTATTCATCCTAAAAATATTCCTGTTATAAAAATGCCCATTATGAACATTTTCTTCTTACAGAAGAGAAAGAAGATGGAAAAACCATACACTGAAGAGAATTCAGATTTATATCAAGGTCAGGTAAGCAATGAATTTAATCTAGGTGTTTTGACCTGTGTTTTTTACAAGCAAGCTCTTTCATTTTCTAGTATTCAAGTGTTTTATGTTAGCTTTCCCCCAAAATACTTTTTGTAAAAAAATTAATAAACATAAAATGTCTTTATTCTGTTTAAGCTAAAATTCATCCTTCTGGATAAATTTTTATAAGGGTAAAATGCCACAAAACTTCACATAAGACTATGTACCATAAAGAAGATGGCTTATGGAGTCAGACCCAAGCTCTGCCATATAATGAAGGAACCTTAGACTTAGTATTCATATCTTCAATGGGTAAAGTGAAACAATGCCTGACTATATCACAAGTTCAAGAAAATTGAATATAAAGGGTTTAACATCCTGTCTAGCACTGAGCAACTATGTTGGTTCTAATCTTTATAATGAAATATCAAAAAATACCGATTCTAAAATTTTCAAGAAAAAGAGTATGTTATACTTACCAAGATAAGATTTCACTATGTTAAACCCATTCTATCTTATACAAATAGCAGGACTTAATGTATAGCTGAATGTAACCATCTGGGGGCTTTAAAGACAGGGTTGTGTAAGCAATAAATGGGATGATATCTATAAAGGGATGATATGGCTGAGTCCCTATACATAGTTAACATTCAATTGCCCAATCAACTTTGGAATATTAACTGTCTGTTTATATGTTTTGGATAGGTAATCTTACAAATGCTCAAGGGCTATATATCAGCTTAGATGTCCAAATGTTCCTATGATTAAGAAGCTAGTATTAAAGCTGGCTTTTAATTTTTCTAATTTTGCTAACTACACCTTGAAAAAGGAAGTTCCTAGCAAAACATCTTTTGTACATTAAAAGAAGAGTAGGTTCAACCAGAGTTAATTATCATAGGTCAATTCCAAACCAAGTATATTCAGTTTTAAACATTATTAATAATTCTCTTCAGAACAAAACTATGGACAAGCTGTAGAGCAGTTTGAAATCAGTATTGCTATTTCTAAATTTTAATTTATTTTCTAAAAATAAAAAAAGAAAAGGGAAGATCATTTAAAATGCAGCCCATGCAGAAATCATTTTCAAAGGGGAGCCATTGGGAGCCAAGCAGTGTCTGTGGGAGAAATTATGGCTTGAGGAACTCTCTCTAAAGGTCGCACTAGTCAAATGGTAAGGAAGGAGCCCTTGGTCAAAGAGTGATCTCCAAACAGTTTCTCTAATATTTGGGGCTTACATAATCCCTTAAACAACACAAAGCCTATACAGCGTAAAATGTAACAGTTACTCTAATAACTAATATGTTACAGAAGGTACATAAGAGATATTTGCTATAAAATTTGAATAGATTTTTCTATTATAAAGAAACATGAATGTTTTTGGACATTACAGTCATTAAAATATAGTAGTCAAAAGAGGTACACTTAAGAAAATTTGTTTTAAAACAGGCAAGAAAAACAGATATAATTAGCATAAACCTCTCAAACCTACTTATATCTACCTGCTTGTTTGGCTTCACCAAAAATAAGTTTACTACTTGATCCTTACAGATTAGATTCAGTCTTCAATTCTTAATTTTAAACCATATCCAAGAAATAACATTTAATTTGCACCTGATATCCTCATGCCACAATCCTTATAGAAAAACCAGAACTAAGCATCAAGGTAAGGCATGTAAAAAATGTTTAAATCTTCTATTAACTCTTGGAACCATATGCTATTTGACCTATGAAAATGCACCTTTCGTTTTAAGAAGGAGCACTAAAGAAGGGCATAACACAGCTACAAATAAGTCTTAACCTTAAAGGATGAAGACAGGACAGATCCCATGGGGAACACCTTATTTTCATGAAGTTGTGAAAGTATGAAAGAGTTAGTTAAATAATGTGGAGCCTAAGTATTTAGGAGTGAAATGTACTGATGTCAGCAGCCTACTCTGAAATGAATCAACATGCATTAAAAAAAAAAAAGAGGTATGTATTTGATAACGGTTCACCTATACAATTCTTTCAAATTTTCTGTGTTTGAAGATTTTCATAGTAAAATATTTTTTTAACTTTTTTTTTAATTTCTCTGCTCCCCCCCCCCCCCCCCCCCCCGGTTGTCTGCTGTGTCCATTAGCTGTTGCGTTCTGTGTCTACTTGCATTCTTGTCATGCAGTGCCAGGGAAACTGTGTCGTTTGTTTTTGTTGTGTAATCTTGCTGCATCAGCTCTCTATGTGTGCAGCACCACTTCTGGGCAGGCTGTTTTTTAACGTGGGGCAGCTCTCCTTGCAGGGCACACTCCTTGTTTATGGGGCTCCCCTACAAGGGGGACACACCTGCGTGGCATGGCACTCCTTGCACGCAGCAGCATTGCACATGGGCCAGCTTCACACACGGGTCAGGAGGCCCGGAATACTGAACCCTGGACCTCCTGTATGGTAGGCGGATGCTCTATCAGTTGAGCCACAACAGCTTCCCATAATAAAATACTGAAAAAGGAGTGAGAGAGTATATGAGAGGAAGCTCATATTTTTAATCCACCTCTTAAATGCAAGTGACAAAAATAAAAATCTTTGTAAAGAAAAAAATTAAATTTAGATCCCTGTTTGAGTCAAGATATAAAGACTCCAACTCCAGCTTTAAACAAAAAAAGGAAATAAAATATAAATCACTAATTGAAATTATAACATTTTACTAATTATATTTTAAAGTAGGAAACTGGAATAGGTAAAAAAAATATTGACATTAAACCAATTTTTAAAAGTCTCCTGTCATTCTTTTTCCTTTAGGCTATATTCAAACACCCCAGTGTTTGCTTAGTATTTTACTAAGCAAAAATACAGAATATGTTATCACGTACTTAAGTAGGGAATAAAGGAAAAGGGTTTTACATAAGTATTAATATCTGGGTTAATCTGGATAGTTTTTTTTTTAAGTTACATAAGCAATTATAAAAACTCATGGATTTTGGCATCTGTACATCTATGACCTTCTTGGAAATGATTTTTAGTCCACTACACACACTCTAGAACTTCACCTTTGTTTCAATTCAATTCACCAACTATTGAGTGCCTCCTCTGCCACCAAGTCTTATACCATATGCTGCAGGGAACATCAAATATAGTGTGCCCTTTTTTGGGGGGTGAGGGGCTGGACAAAGATTCTTTGTTAAAGATCCACTGACTTGATGGACGCGTAGGGTTTTTTGTCACTAAAATTTAAAAAAAGAGGAATATCAAATTCAGGCATGGATTATACATAAAGAGAGAAGTAAGTCTTCTACTTATTAAAGCAAGAAATGATTTTTTTGAAGTATCTGGACACAATCTAAACAAACTGTTATGGTTGTGTTACTAAAAAACATTTTTGAAAGCAAGACCTACACACTGCTGTGCTTTCTACAATTTGGTAAGGAGCAAAACATTTCTAATTAAGAATTTAAATGTATCTATAATAAATCAATAGCATTACTTTTAGGCTTGTTTTAATCTTATGAGCACAGCAAAATAGTATAAAGATAACAAATCTACACAAATTTCAGACAATATGGTACTATACTCCTTATGTATAATTCTATTTTACCTAGGAAACTTATATCCCATCAGAAGATGCTGATGAAATAATTCATGTTTATTTTTTTAGTCCATTAGAACATTTTATTTGAAATACAAAGATTAGCCTAAATATAAAAACTTGTGGGACACAGATTTGGCCCAGTGGTTAGGGTGTCCGTCTACCATATGGGAGGTCCATGTTTCAAACCCCCGGCCTCCTTGACCCATGTGGAGCTGGCCCATGCGCAGTGCTGATGCGCGCAAGGAGTACTGTGCCATGCAGGGGTATCCCCCGCATAGGGGAGCCCCACACGCAAGGAGTGCCCCGTAAGGAGAGCCGCCCAGTGCAAAAGAAAGTGCAGCCTGCCCAGGAATGGCACCACACACATGGAGAGCTGGCACAACAAGATGATGCAACAAAAAGAAACACAGATTCCCGTGCCGCTGACAACAGAGGTGGACAAAGAACATGCAGCAAATACACACAGAGAACAGACAACTGGATCGGAGGGGGGGGGAATAAATAAATAAATCTTTAAAAAAAAAAAAAAACTTATAATTTTTCCAAAGTTCAATGAAACTAAATTAACTAAAGAGACACAGATGCAGATAACATTCCACTGGATTTCCTCGATTTAACTTTTCAACAGTGAGAGGACAGAAAGCAATACATCTAGGTAGCAAAGCTGTGACAATTACAAGCATCTGTTCTCGTCTCTTTCCACAAACAACCATACCCGTGTGATTAAAGCCTTGCCAAGGTCTCTGAGGCACATATTTCTTCAGTCATTGGGAATCTTTTGTTTTAAGAATAAAATGAGGGAAGTGGACTTCGCCCAATGGATAGGGCATCCGCCTACCACATGGGATGTCCAGGGTTCAAACCCCAGGCCTCCTTGACCCATGTGGAGCTGGCCTATGTGCAGTGCTGATGCGCATAAGGAGTGCCGTGCCACGCAGGGGTGTCCCCCGTGTAGGGGAGCCCCACGCGCAAGGAGTGCGCCCCGTGAGGAGAGCCGCCCAGTGCGAAAGAAAGTGCAGCCTGCCCAAGAATGGCGCAGCACACATGGAGAGATGACACAACAAGATGACGAAACAGAAACACAGATTCCCAGTGCTGCTGATAAGGATAGAAGCGGTCACAGAAGAACACAGTGAATGGACACAGGGAGCAGACAACTGGGGGTGGGAGGGAAAGGGGAGAGAAAAAAAAAATCTTCAAAAAAATAAAATGAGATGTGAGTTCCAAGTAAAAAAGATTAAAAATTACATAAAAAGGAATATATTACTCTAAATGTGAAAGAAATACTGCCAAAGTGTCTAGATTAGTTCAATTTAAATGACATGTTTACAGATGACTTTTATTTTCTTCTTTATTTTATAAATTTTCTAGAACTGATACATATTTCTATTATATATCAGAAAGAAGGACCTTTTAGAAAAGATCTGGTAAGTTTATAACTGGCTTTGAATGTCTGAACCAATTCCTACTTAAATCTAACTATAATTCAAAGGTTTTAAAATTTCAATTTAGATTTTCTATATTTTACTTCTTTTTTTTTTTTTTTTTTGAATTGGTAGTGATTAATAACCATTTCAGGTCACTGATCCCTATGAAAAAGTGATAAAAACTCTAGACCCTTGCCTAAGAAAAAGGCCCCATATTTTACATATAATTTCCATAAAAGCTCATTCATAGATCCCTCCAGACTAACGTTTCCATCAATAGGTTTTATAAATGAAAAATAGTAATCCTGGTCTTGAGCCCACCAAACTTGTTAAATTTCTAATCAAAATTCTTTAACTTACTTAAAAATAAATAAAACAAAAGAGAAAATCCTTACCAATTTGGTCATGAGTTCAATATGAATTAGTAAAAAGGTAAATTGTAAGCATGCCTCAATATTTTTAGAGCCTTCATTTTCCTAAGTTATACACTAACACCTCTCTATCTTCCTCAGTAGGTTAGAACTTGAACTTCTTTATCTCAAAACATGAACAAACCCTCTGGATTACCATCGAGTAATCCGTCGCTTAGCTAGTCGCCAGTTTTTGCAATATTTATAGCTTCAACCTTTCACAGTGCTCTTTTGAGTTAAACATTTTATTGCATGTTGTTCATATTTTATTTTTTAAAATGAGTGGAAAATGAGAAAAATAGTCAAAGTGCAAAGAGGTATAGTTTTTAAACAATACAGCTGAAACAAAGGTGAAAAATCATGAGGTGTGCATTTAGGAATTAATCCTTAGCCTCAGTCAGATATTCACTGGACTTAAACATATCATGCGAAACTGTGAACCAAAGTACATGGACACTGGAAATATATCACCCAAGACTATGCTCTAAATGAAGAGATGTAATTAGGGATTTTTTTATGTTTAAATTATTTAGGGAAAAAAATTACTCTATAACATACTTGACTTTCATTTCCAGAAATGCATTTGAAGTGTTAAACTAGTTTGTTTGTTTCCAAAAACACAAAGGGTAGGAGAAATCCTAGAAGTAACAAATTCTAATTCCACTTTAAAAATCATTAACTACTTAAAAGGAAAAAATCATTTGCTGTACGACCACAGTAATATAAATATACATACAAAATTAAACTGAAGGGAATAAGGCAAAATGTTTTAAAAAGAGGAGAAAATTAGTTTCTCTTTAAATTACAGGTAAATTTCATTCTTTTCTTATTTCAACCTTTCAAAAAATGTTCATGTATGCACTTTTTATTCAGAACAGAATGTTTAAAATACAATTCAAATTTCGTTTTACAAAATTCATCCTTAAAATATCCAACTTCAAATCTTTTTTTTTTTGCACTTTAATTTGCTTTGAAATATCACACAAAAATTCCAGAACTAACTTAACTCCCTACCCATATACTAAAACACCACATCATAAAAACTATATGGCAAGAAAATGAAGAACGACAAAGAAGGGAATATGTATATGCTCCTCCTTCTTGTCCTTGCCCCTAAGGAGACTTTCATAAATAACTGGATAAACTCTAACAACAAAACCATGTAAAATCTCCATAAAGTATAGAAGTGGCTCTCTGCTCCACTTAGAAAAGAGAAAAAGAAAGAAAATAAGGAAAAGCTGAAATAGGTGGCCATATACAAAACAGTGACTGAAAACTCTCTGGTCAGTAAATGAGGAACTCTGAATTCTATGATTTCCAATTTACCGAATACTGAAGAATGAAGTCACCTCCTTGACTACAAAATTGTTTTTTCTAAAAATCAGTTTTAAAGGTACACAGATCAAAACTTTTACAAATTTTGTAAAATAGAAAAAAGGCATATACAACAGCAACTTGACAAAACACTTGCAGGTATTCATGAGAAAATACTGTAAACCATACCATGGTTATGGTGAAATAATTCAGGTGCTTCTGTGGGACAAAGAATCTCTTCAAACTGTCAGACATATAAAATATTATGTATATATACATACATACATACCCTGATTGAGAAGAATGAGGGATTCCAAAAAAACAGAAATAAACAAACCTTTACCTGTAATTTTATCTATTTTGGTACCTGTTCTTGGTTATTTACTTTGAATATCAACTACATTAGAAACTACTCTTCAAAACAAGGTTTTCTTGGTCCAGTTTCCTTTGAAAATTAATAAATGTCAAGTATTTGCTTTAGAATCCCTCTCTCAAAGCGCAAATGCACAAGTCTTTCAGAATTTTTATGTTCAACTTAAAGCTATTTTTTCTAATATCAAACATTTGAACAAAACAAAATGCCTTCTTTTATATTTGCATTTAAGTCTGTCTCATGCAATTTCTTCTGCTTAAGAGCCATTTCCTAATGACTTAAAAGGAAATGACAATAATTTTTTTGCACCTCCTATGTATACAATTATGATTGCAAATAATGACTAACATACAGATGATTTATATGTGCCAGGCATCATGTGCATTATTTCATTTCTCACAAGTCAAGACAAAGTAATGAGACTCCATTTCTTGCAGGTCATATTCAAAAGCAGTTAACAGTAGTGCACTAAAAACGGCCACAAGGCTCTCTCTAAGCTAAACTCTGCAAATAAACTTACCACCTACCCCCAATGTGGGACATGACCACAAGGGATAAGCCTCCCTGGCACCAAAGGATTATTAGCAAGCATTTATCAGCAATACATATGGAGAAAGACCTTGGCCAAAAGCAGGAAATAATATATAAAATAAGAGCTTTTATGGCTAAAAGTTTTCAAAGTGAAGTTGGGAGGTCATTCTAGAGGTTATGTTTATGCATATCTCAGCCAGACTTCACGAACTGCCACAGTTAACAAAACCTCAAACAAAAGTGCTCCTGACGGCCAAAGGGACATCCGGACACCAGAAGCAAGCCACACAGCCTCATGAAATCAACACCCACTTGGCAGGCCCTATCTGGGAATATTTGAAAAGCTATTTTCCCCAATATAACATAGTTATACTCATTTATAAAACCCCTAATCACGATTCTTCTATTCCTTTTATCTTAACCTGTAATTTTCAATCTACCTGTTAAGTATATTTCTCAGAGACTTAAAATCTTCAGATTGTTCATATGCAGGTTGAGCCTCAAAACCCAGCAGGTATGTGGCCTACTCCTACTCTCCAGTTCTTCAGGCTTGCCCTGGACAACTAACAAACCTATGATGATGGACTAGCTCTGCCCCAAGAGCAAGGAGTATCTTCAACTATGAGCAAAACAATTCCATTCTGCTGCCCCATAATATCTATGTCCCTTCTCAGCCGGAAGCAATCAGAGCAGACATTGTCCCATATCCCTCAAAAGTAGAAATGAACAAAAATGGAAGGAGGCGGGGGGATGGGAGTGTAGCAACTGACCAAAGCGGATTTATTGTTCTAATTATTATTTCATGTTCTATCTTTTAACACTGATACAAAAAAAAGGATTCTGGGTTATGTTGCTTTATAACATTGTTTTAATTTCTTAAAAAAAAGAAAGCTTACAATTTTTCTGTCACTCTCTCAATAGGTGAATTCTATTTCCCCACCTCCTAAAAGTGGGCTGGCTTTGTGAGTTCCTCTGACCAATCCAAGGAGGCCTTGCAGTTTCCGTACCTGCTACTCTGAGAGCACCAGGATAAAAGGTCACATGAAGAGAAAGGTCCAGCAAAAGTCAGCACCAGCCACCAGACTTCTGAGTGAGGCCATTTGGACAACCCAGCTGTGCCAGTCACCAGTTGACTACAACTATGAAAGTAAGCCCAGGCAAGACCAGCATAAGACTCCACAGCTGAATTTCAGCCTAACAGGCCCATCTACAGAACCACGCACTAATATTTGGTAACTGTTTTAAGCCACTAAGTTTTGGGGTAGTTTTACTAAGGAGCAATATATAGGATAAATCATCCTAACAAGTATATACTCTGAGTTGTAGATGTTGTACTCTCAATGTTATGGACCTTATTTACTTAAATTTTAAAACAAAGAACTAAATCTTATTTGGAAACCCTAAACATAAGACATCTGACACACAACAAAATTTAAGGAAATGAAATTAAAGAATAAGAGTTAATTAATGGGGAAATTGATGTGGCTCAACCAACTGGGCTCCCACCTACCATATAGGAGGCACAGGGTTCAATGCCCAGGGTCTCCTGGTGAGGGCAAGCTGGCCCACGCAGAGTGCCAGCCCATGTGGGAATGTGTCCCCATGCAGGAAAGCCACCCTGTGTGAGAATGCCACCTCGCACAGAAAAAGCCGTCCCTGCAGGAGCTCCAGCCAACATGGCACAGCAAGATGATGCAACAAGAGACACAGAGGAAAAAATAAGAAGATGTAGCAGAACAGGGGAGCTAAGGTGGCACAAGACAGTAGTCACCTCTCTCCCACTCTGGAAGGTCCTAGGATCGGTTCCGAGAGCCTCCTAATGAGAATGCAAGCAAACATAGAAGAACACACAGCAAATGGACACAGACAGCAGACATTGGGGGGGCGGGGGGGAGAGAAATAAATAAATAATAAAGCTTTAAAAAAAGCTAATGAATGATTCAGGACAATCTCCAAGGTATATTATTAAATGAAAAAAAAGAAAATAGGCATTATGTAAGTCTGACTTCATTTTTATCTAGAAGGGTTGAAAACAGAATATATATAAATATTTAAATAAATATGTGAATACATACACACACACACACACACACACACACAAATAAAATTTGTGAAAGCATTTACGAGGGACTGGTAAAAAAAAAAAAAATGGTGACCTCCAAAGAAGAGAATGGAGAGTTGAGGGAAGGGGAACCATACAACATTCACAGCCACTGGTGTAAAACTGCTTAATTAAAATCTTTCTAATTTAATCTGATTTTTAGAAAGTTAATGTAAAGTCTTTTATCTCCTAAAGGTATATATTGAATTATGTCCAGATGAACACACGCTATATTTTAGATTTATTTCAAAATAATGGGGAAGAAATCAGCATAGGATAGGATAATTAAGATGGAACAGTTTCAATGAAACAATGAGTTGATAATTATTGAGTGATGTGGTTAAATGCAAGTTCACTGTACCATTTTTGTCACCATTTAGAATTTTTCATAATAAAAAGCTATTTGAAAACATTAATATAAAACTAACAAAACTGCTCAGAAAGTCCCCTCTCAGTCATGATTAAAAAAAGAAAAAAGATATTGGCAGAAATACATAACATTTGCAAATATCTACAAAGCTTGAGGGCTTTGTTTTTTTCTTTATTCCTTATCTCACAAAACTTTTAAAAAGATTTAAGAGCTTCTATTAATACTTACTGAGCACCACACTGAGTGTCCTACCGACATTATCTCATTTGATCTTTGCTACAATCCTGGAAGTTAGACAGTGGCACCAATTTACAAGGAGAAAACTGAGAAACCTAGTAATTTGCCCAAAGAGTGACAGGATTCAAATGTAGGTCTGTGACTCCAAATCCCAGGCTCTTGAGGGAAGAATTTAAAAAGTAAGAAGATACAAATAATCCACACACAGGATTATTAGCCCCTCGTGGACCAAATGGTAGGAAGCATACTCACAAGTTAATGAGAAAATAGGGTATGGTTATAATATCATCTTTACTGTGTTAAGTAAAAATGATTTTAGGCAAAATTAAAGTTTTATTTTTAAAGATTTTAATCCTAAATTAAAAATCACTAGATCTATTTGTTCTAAAATAGTGTCACAGAAATTCTCAAATAATAGGCTCAAACATTTTTGTTTTCATCTGTTACTAACTAAAAAAAAAATACTGTAAATGTTTTAGTTAGCCAAAGTTCTGGAATTTTAATTTTCTGGAAGAGATTTGGGGTGGGGCATCAGGTCATATTGTCCTCAATCCATTTTTACTCCTACTTTTCTATTTTTACTTCCTGCTCCATTTTTAAAAATTTAATTATTTTTGAAGTCTAGGAAACATATTGCTTGTCTCTTAGAAATACATCTTTTAAAATTGCACAAGTATGTATAAACATTGCTAGCATAAGAATACATTTTTTAAAATCATAAATTTGTTCTTCTTGAGTAAGATTTTTAGATTGATATGCACCCATAAGGAAGGGGAGCTTAGCAGCATGTATTTTAGACTAAGCTAATATCAAGGGTTAAAGAATTAAAAGCAACATGTTTTTAAAAGATGTTATGTGAAACATTAAGAATGGCTCTATCTTCCAAACTCCCTCTGCACTTGCTACAAATCTCTGCAAACAGCACAAAATTATTTTTGATTTCTCTGCTTATTGTCTGACTATGAATTCCTCCAAGGCAGGTCTTTCAATTCCAAAGAGTCAGCTCAATACTGGCACAGAGTATCACTCTTTGTGGAATTAAGAGAATGTAACTATATTCCCAAAATTCCATAATGCTCTCAAATAGAAATATCCTGGCTTTCTGAGGGTTGAAGGCACTTCGTTTTTAATTTCTGAATATAGTAAATAGGTAAATTCACTGGCCATTAAGATTCTAGAAATATCCTGATGCCATATACAGATCCTCAATAAAAAGAAAACACAAAAGTCTGTTTCCTGAGCATATCAGCAACGATTCAGAAAAAAAACAAATTTGAAAAATTTGAAAAAAAAAAAAGTTTAACTTTTTAGAGTATACATAAGGTATTATATATTACTTTAAGGTCTGTGTAGGCAAATACGCTAAGCTTCTGTAATTTGGGGGCTTTGGAAAATCGGAAGGTGGGATTTAGGGTCATACGAACCTGCCCTGAAATGAAAGTCACATTTCTAGATGTACTCACCAGGCTTGTGCACAGCACAGCTATACCATTTGTAAACTAAACTGTTATATCAAATAACTACATATTTGGCCTTCAGTTACACAAACATTTATTGAGTGTCTATTAAGTGCCCAAGCAGCTGGAAATGCATGTGGATAAAAGGGCAAGAGTCCCTTATCTTTAAAGAACTCTCAGTCTAGTAGAGAAAGAATTTTACAAAACAAACCAGAAGCAAGGAAGTTATTCACACATTTGAGTAAACTAGTCTTACTACTGAGTGAACCTAACCTTTTCTAGTTTCCTGAACCCCTTACCAAAACCAGTAGCTACAAAGTCCACATTAGTAAAAATTCCCCTAGGGAATTATCTGCAAAATGAACCACTTTGACCAAATTTGGCAGAATACAGAATGGTTACTTCTTTGGCCATGGACTTGCATTTCAAGTTTTAACCTGGACTGAATCTATAATGAAAAGCAAACTGTCTAGTATGGAAATGCTGACAGACTTACAACCACCAGTGGATGCAACTATAACACTGCACTTATTGAAAATTAATGAAGTCCCAGAATTTTTATTTATAAAGTAGATATTATTAGTTTTAGATTATTTTTTGCAAGCCAACAGTCAGAATTTAATATGATGATGTGTACAGATTGCACCAATTTTCACTCTTATCCGCTGCTTGCAGCCTATGTGCATTTAAACCAAAAAACATTTGATATACACTAACTATAAATTATTTCCTTGGAGATCTCTCAGGCATGACGAAAAAGCCTCTTAAAATAAATTTAAAGTATTATATGCTTGATGGTGTATAACCAAAGGTTTAATCTCACTACTAAAGGGGCAGTTACCATGATTTTGCAATAACCCTGCAGACAATAATCAAGACAGCTCCTGTTGTTCTCTCAGTAAAATCTTGGTAAACACAGCATGGATATACTGTAATTTGATATCTGTAAGATCAACAGCTATACCTCACGACAACTCATAATATTTTTTTGCCATTTTATTCACCATTAAATTGAGCATTTTCCTCAGAAGCCATAGGACAGTGCGTTATTTACCAAGCATTGTACTATTAACTATAGATTAGCACATTAAAATAGCATTGCTTTCTCTCTCTCTAAAAAAGCAAAGTCCAAAAAGCAGAGTATGAGATTCAAACAACTGAATTTTTCAAACTTTGGGAAAATATATCTATGCCATATTTTTACCATTATTTTAAAACAACTGATTTCCAATTATTTTTCTGCTATAAATACAAGAAATACCCCTACAACAGAGCTCTCTATGATTAGTCAGGTTTGAAAATTTATCAGTACCCATGTCAAAATGATATCAATATTATTCTTTTAAAAAAATTTTTTAAAGAAGGTAATTAAATAAAAACAAATTGGTTACACTGAAGTTCAGGAAATCAGGGAACATGTAATTCAGAAAAGAGTGAACGACAATATAAATTAGCAACAAAGGCATTCAAAATGGAGATTACTAGAAGAATCCAATCAAAAGTTATAAAAAGACCAAATGCACTTTATTTAAATATAAGTAGGTGACACCCCCCTCCATCGGTATTTCAGAAATGTAGTAAAACCATCTTTCACTCACCAATGCTGGATTTTCTCCCGGCAGTTAGTGACCACCTGTCATGAAAACAGATAACTACTCATGAAAAAACAGGGCTTTGCACAGAGCTACAACATCAGTATCAGAAAACTAGAACAGTAGCTTTACAGATTTAATAGCATCTCGGCATACATTTTTATTTGTCAAATGCACAGAGATGTGAATGTTAGGTTTTAAGCAGCACACTTTATCATAACCTTCTAATGCAAGCTGATAGCTGCAGAACAAATTACAGCTTTCTGATTCATACTTTGGTAGAAAACCTGCTTCATAACTATTAGGTGACATATGATATAAGATAACTAATATTTTGTACAATCTACAAGGCCTACTTTCAATGCTACATATTTTGTAGAATATGCAAATGTTATAAATAACACGAAACCAATGGAACATCCATGTTTCATGAGCCTCCCCCCTCCCCGAAAAAAGACAGTGGTGAAAATATTTTGTCAGTGTATCTCCAAATGTTTTCACCTATAATTTTTATTCTGACATATTAAAAATGAGCTAAGTGATGTTTTTCTACATTTTCAAGAAGAAATACTTGGGATAAAGAGATGCTCTGAACAGCCATTTGTAAACCAGTGAATTAGGATAAAATTTTAAACACTTCATAGTCAATTTAAACTATGTTTACAACACTAAAGTGATGAAATAAAGCACAAAGGTGACTTGTTTTCCTTACAGATATTTCAGTAGTCTCAGGATGCTCAGAAAACAAATAAAAGCTCTGACCAATTAAGGAAAACAAGAGTACTTGAATGGTATTTCCAAAAATAACTCTATTTTCAAATATTACTAATCGTCTGTTTTAAATTTTTTCATTAATAAATATTTTAAGCAATCTCAAATACTGCAGCACCATTTTAGAGACAGGAAACTAAAGAATAAAAGCCAAAATGCTTAATTCAAGACCATGCAAAGGAGACAGCAGTATTATCTGGTTTGAAACAAACTGCTCTAGTTCACTATTATAAATACCAATATTGTCTCTAGTGTGCTCAACGCTTCACACAAAAATCAAACAAAAATTTTTAGGCCTGTCACTAATCCTCTATTATAATATTTAATTCCTGAAATAAATGTCCTCCTTTGGGACATTTTAAATACTAAGGCAGCAATCCTGTACCAAAATACATGCTGTAATCAGATACCGAACCATACTACACATTAACTCAGCATAAAAAGTCCATTTTAGAATGAAGATCTCTCAGTAAGTATCAATCACATAGCAACACTTAATAACAGTGGTAATATATAATAGAGTACTGACTTTACATCTGGAAGATCAGGCTAAAACCACACCAATACATTTCACTGTTTCTGATTTGGTAGTGATTATAAAATAGACAAACAGAATTAAACGTAAATTGAAAAAGAAAAAATCTTCATGAAATCCTTTTTATAAAGTTCCTATAACCACACTATTAAAAGATGAGACCCCAAAACAGTTAGGATGCTTTCCAATCCCAATGCATGTGTTTCCAAGCATGAAGTGAGCCAAAAGCACAAAAAGAAAAGCCCTGCAAACCATAAGAGCAGAATGTTCATTAACCTCTACATGATAATCCTTTCATAGCTGCATATTAAATAGTTACATATTCATAATCATTTACATTATTTAAAGGACCTTCGATGAAATTTTCTGGGCTATATCCATTAGTGACGGTGTTAAAGGTTATAGAAGATAGTCTACTTAATGTTTCCAGGAAGCCTTTTTAATTAGTAAATATGTAAATTTGGCACATAAGCTTTTCATGTTTAAAAACCAAGTCTCTGGTAAATGGCATGTGCTTCTGCCATCACTTCTCATAGACCCCACCAACAAACACAATTTTTTATTTTATTTTTCTAAAATAGTCTCCTCTGAAGCAGATATTAAAGGACAGAACAACAAATTCCTAT
Organism: Dasypus novemcinctus; assembly: GCF_030445035.2. Lineage (NCBI taxonomy): Eukaryota > Metazoa > Chordata > Mammalia > Cingulata > Dasypodidae > Dasypus > Dasypus novemcinctus. The sequence continues at coordinate 48,279,514 of NC_080690.1, read as the reverse complement.
TTCATAATTTATAAAAGAAATATTCACTACCAAAATATTGTCTTACATTTAAAGTCTTTATTAGTTATGCATAGTGTTAAGAACATGAAAGACTTCAGTTTGGTACTATCCAATCGTGTACTACAGCAGTGGTAATCTGAGAACCAAAGAAATAAAGGAAAAGTAAGGTGAATGCGGCAGGGATAAAAATACACACAACAGCCTTCTGATGGTATGTCTATTGTTATCTTTGTTTGTATGAGTCACGGGCCACCTATCTACCTCTAAAAAAATTTTTGATCTCAAGTAGTTGTATTTGTATTTTGAGATGTCTATTCTCCTTTACAGAAACTTACTTAAAAGAAAAATTAGCAAATTTCTGTAATTTAGATGCCACAGGTAATTTTAAAAGGGAGAGAATCTCATGATTTAAAGTTGAATTTACTTGAGTTAAAAATATATGTGGGGAAACGGACTTGGCCCAGTGGTTAGGGCGTCGTCTACCACATGGGAGGTCCGCAGTTCAAACCCCAGACCTCCTTGACCCGTGTGGAGCTGGCCCATGTGCGGTGCTGATGCGCGCAAGGAGTGCCGTGCCACGCAGGGGTGTCCCCCACGTAGGGGAGCCCCATGCGCAAGGAGTGCGCCCGTGAGGAGAGCCGCCCAGCGCGAAAGAAAAGTGCAGCCTGCCCAGGAATGGCGCCGCCCACACTTCCTGTGCTGCTGACGACAACAGAAGCGGACAAAGAAACAAGACGCGGCAAATAGACACAGAGAACAGACAACGGGGGAAAGGGGGGAAATTAAATAAATAAAATAAAATGTTTAAAAAAAAAAAACTAAACCACTGGGAAGAGTTTTTTAAAAAAATATATATATGTAATCTTATTTTTCTGTGAAGTTAAATAGCTCCAAATAATCTTACTTCTCCTGAAAGAGGGCTCAGATTAATTCCTTTATGTAGTAAATTAATCAAATAACTATAAGATAGTGAGCCTGGTTCTATATGCAACTCTTGAAAAACAAAAATTCATTACTTTCATTACTTTTTCCTCCACAAAAGATTTTTATAAAGTAAAATAGCTATCTAGCAACAATACAAGTTTTTCTTATTAAGCCTGCCAAAACATGCAGATATTTATATAATCCATTATTACTCCTAAAGAAAAAAATCTTATTGGATCTTCTTTATAAAGAGTTGGTTAATAGGCTTAAACTATTAAAATAACTGTCCAAGTAAAATTTTTAATGTAGTATGCCTGCACTTACAGCTAGGAATTTGTAAGTAAAATATGTACTTACACAGTAGTATGGCAATAAGATCATAGTAAAGAAAACAGGACTTTGAGGTGATTCACCACTTTTAAAAATACATTTTATTTTGAAAGGGAAAGTCTAAGGTCATATATGTTACTATAAGGAAACCTAAAAAATGTAACATGGGACTGTACAGCACAGTAAAATCTCAGGTGAAGTATGAATACGGGCAATACTGCATATGTAAGATTTTTTTCTTTGAAACTGAACAAATGTATGTTAATGTTACAAGATGTTAATATCAAGTAAAAAAAATTTATGCTAAGGAAAAGAAACCAGGCACGAAGTGGTACGTATTGTATGATTCCATTTATATAAAATGTAAATACAAACTGATTTATAAAGATGGAATAAGATTAGTGGTTACATGGGGTTGGGGAAGGATAGAGGAATTGAGAGGTGACTACTAAGCGGTGTGGAGTTCTTTCTTTTTGGAGTAATGAAATTGTTCTAAAATTTTTTATGGTGATGAATGCACAACACTGATTATACTAAAAGCCACTGATTGTACACTTTCAATCAACTGTATGGTATATGAATATATCTCAATAAAATTGCTTTAAAAAAATACATTCTAGCATTAAAAGTATTCACCAAGAACCTAGTAGCGACAAAATTATATGGTACATCTGCTTTACAACTCAAAACTCGCCTACCCTATTAACAATAACAACAGAGGTGTATTCCAAGAACTTACCACAATGAAAATCAAGCTGCAAACAGCTCAATGAAGTAAATTTCACCCCTCTTAAAAGAGAAGAAACCTGTATCTGTAGATTAAATGACTTGCCCAATATTATTCAAGTTTCCAGAACTGATAAGAGATACAATCAACTTTAAAACTAGGCTTATTTAATCCTAAAGTCCATTATCTATTACAGCAGTCCAACCATCCTGTGACTTACTGGGAAACAAGAAAAGCAGCTGTTACAATCTGCAGTATTTGTTCCTTAGAACACTGACTCGTGCTCCTACCCCTCCCTCTAATTCCTCCCCAAACCCATTTTCAGAGGCAGTCATAGCCAATAATGACAGTAAAAACACATAAGCATTAAAAATTCACCAGTTCGGGAAGTGGCTGTGGCTCAACTAGCTGGGCTGCTGTCTACCATATGGGAGTCCCTGGGTTCGCATCCCAGGGCCTCCTTGTGGAAGCAAGCTGGCCTCACCCATGTGCCGTGGAGAACTGGCGCAGCAAGATGACGCAGCAAAGGGAGACAAGCAGATACAGAAGGAAAAAAAGCACACACACACAGCGAATGGACACAGAGAAGAGACAGCAAAGAATGGAACAAGCCACAAGGGGGAGAATAAATAAATAAATCTTAAAAACAAAAACAAAAACTCACCAGTTCACGAATATAAATCCTTATTTCTCCAAAGCCTCAAGCAGTACCTGTCCCTTCCCTTTCAGGTCAAGTGACTTTGTTAAAACAACAAACTTCCCAAGCATCCCTAGTATGTGTTCAGGACCAGGGGTAGCCCCATAATTACTATGACATCTCTTATTTTTAAGGCACTTAAAATAACTAATGAAGTTATTAGATGCACTGGATAATAATGATGGGCAGTACACCAAACAATGGGTTTTTTTCTGTATGTCAATGTTCAGCTAACATATACACATTCTGCTACAATGTGTTAAAATGTTATAAGTATTAAGGTTAATCAATTATATGGAAAACAATCAATTCCTTTGCTGTTTTATCAATTCCTTTGCTGTTGTATCCAGAAGTTGCTTTTTAAAAATTGTCGATGAATGAATATTTCTGATTTAACATGTAGTAAGATCTCTAGGACATCTATTTCTATTTATGCTATTTATTTTGGTAACAGACCACAAGAGGGCATCAACCTATGAGTTTTCCATGTTAAATATAGTGCCACATTAAAACTTAATTCAGAAAGAAAACCTAAAAGGTAACAGTTTATATAAGGGGATACTTCTCTCAAAAATGCTTATCCTTACTTCTAAAAATCTTCTCACTGTATTTCAATTTCGAATTCTTACTGTATGAGTTAATGTATAAAGTAACAGTTTGGGGATGAACTAATCAGAGCTGCCTGAATTTATATGGGTTTGCTTCTCTTGCTATATTGTTATCTTCAAAACTGAGTTTATAATTTTGGCTTTAAAACTACTGACTCCAAAAGATAAAAGTTTCCATGGGGGATTAATCAAATAGATACTGGACATGCCCTATTATCTGAAAGTTACTTAAAAGCTTGAAAATAATTTCTTATTTTCACAGAATTACACAGATGTATAAATGTCACAGCCAAATTACACAAAAATTGTGCTTTAACAAAATTAGTAAAAATTATGCACCTTTTAAATAAATCCTTTTGCAAAGAAGGAAGGAACTGATTACAGGTAACTAAAGGAAGAAACTGCAATAAAACAATGTAATAAACTAAGAATTAACCATATAAAAAGCACCACAAAAGTAAAGAAAACCATTTTAATTTTGAACATATTTACTTTCTAAATATTCTCATAAGCAAAATCATTAAAGCTGCTACCAAAAGCTAACTCTAAATATATGGAATTCCTTCTTAAAACATTTAAAAGTTCTTATTTCATAGTTTAACTAGAATGGGATCAAAATGATAATCTTAATCCTTACGTTGAAGTTTAGTCCAATTTTCTCCTTCTAGAAGCCATGATAACAAACTTTCCCAATATTCAAATGTTTTCTCTTTTTACACAAATATAAAACTGTATCTAATGAGCTCCTGTGTCATACATTTCATTCCTTCATTGATTTTACCTATATATTGGGCTTTTTATTTCTATCAATATTTACTACAAATAATCCCTATTTTTAAAATATGAGTAATAATTTTCTCCTACTAGAAATATTTAAGACTGGTACATACATCAAATTATAGTCTACAATTGAAGACAATGACATGTTTGGAAGATTATGTTTCTAGAATTATTTGAATAGTGGAGCAAAAACATTATTTAATTAATGTATTGTCTGAAAGTTCCATGAGGCAAGGACCATGTGTCTATTTATTAATGCACCTGCCATACAGTTAAGTACTCAAGAAGTTGTTTTTAAGGCAGAAGAGTTCTGCAATTACTTAAACAAAACCCTCAAGACAGAGGTGTTTCTCAATTTTGAACTTTATACATTTTAGTAAATTTAGTGCACATATTGTATATTACAGAATATGCCCAGTGGAACACCACCCTGTATCAAATACAATAACATTTGCAATAGAAACTGGAATAAATGCCTCACATCACTTCCAGTTACTCCTGTCAACAAATTACTACGCCACTATGTTAGGAATTACTTTATTTTCACAACATTTAAACTTCTGAATTACAGATAAAAGAATATAACTTTGATTCCTGAATGTGAAATACTGCCTAAATCGGCTTGCATGCCCACTGTTTTACCAGCAATATCAATTATTTGCTCCCACCCTCAATACTTTACCTAGAACCCTGCCCTCCTCTCATCAAGAACAGGTAGAGATAGGTGGCAAAACAAGTCTAATAAACTCAAAAATATTGAAATCATACAACATAACGTCTCCAAACACAATGGAATACAGCTAGAAATCAGTAACAGGAGAAATGGAAAACTCAAAAATATGCAGAAATTTAACAATGTACTCCTAACCAATCAGTTAAAGAGGAAATCACAAGGGAAATCAGGAAATATCTTGAGACAAAGGAAAATGAAAATACAACACAGCAAAACATTTTTTGCAGGGAAGGCAGTGCTAAGAGGGAAATTTATAGCTCTAAATTCGTACATTAAAAAGGAAGAAAGATTTCAAATCAAAGACCCAAACTCAAAAGAGGAAGAACGAGAAAAAGAAAAGCACTCTACACCCAAAACAAGCAGAAGGAAATAATACAAAGATTAGAGAGGAAATAAAGGAACAAGAGTGCGTAAAAAAAAAAAAAGAAAGAAATCAATAGTTGGTTATTTGAAAAGATCAATGAAACTGACAAACTATTAGGTAGACTGAAAGATAAAAAGAAGGCACAAATGACTAAAATCAGAAATGAAAGGGGGACATTACTACAAATCTCACTGAAACAAAAAAAAATTATGATACTATGAACTGTAGGTTAATATATAACATAACCAAGATGAAATGGCCAAATTACTAGAAACACACTGACGTAGTACCTACACTGATTCAAAAAGAAACAGAAGGTCTCAACAAACCAATAACTAGTAAAGAGACTGAATCAGTAATCAAAAGCCTAACAAAGAAAAGCTCAGGACCAGATGGTTTCACAGGAAAATTATACCAAGCATTCCAAGAAGAATCAACACCAATCCTGCCAAACTCTTCCAAAAAAGCAAAGAGGAGGGAACACTACCTAATTCACTCCATGAGGACATCATCATCCCCATACAAGTCAGATAAAAATACCACAAGAAAAGAAAATTACAGACCAGTATCTTTTAGGAAAATAAAGATGAAAAAATCCTCAGCAAAAAAATTAGCAAACCAAATCTAAGAACACATTAAAAGAATTATGCATCAATATCAAGTGGGATTTATCCCACTCATACAAGGGTAGTTCAATATAAGAAAACTAATTAATGCTGCATAGTACATTAACACATAAGAACCATGTGATCATATCAATCAATACGGAAAAGGCATTTGACAAAATCCAACATCCCTTTCTTGACAAAAACACATAGAAAACTAGGAATAGAAGGAAATTTTCTCAACATGATAAAGGGTATGTATGAAAAACCCACTGAAAGCTTTTCCTCTAAGATCAAGAACAAGACAAGAATGCCCACTGTCACCCCTGTTATTCAACGCTGTGCTGAAAGTTCTAACCACAGCAATTAGGCAAAGCAAAGAAAGGCCTCCAAATTGGAAAAGAAGCAGTAAAACCTTCCCTACTTGCAGATGACAGGATCCAATATACAGAAAGTCTTGAAAAATCCACAACACAGCTCCAAGAGCTAGTAAATAAATTCAGCAAAGTGGCAGGGTACAACATCGACAGCCAAATATCAGTGGTGTTTCTATACACCAGAAATAAACAATCAGAAGAAATTTTTTTTTAAATTCCATTTACAATAGCAATGGAAAGAATCAAGTATCTATGAATAAATATAACCAAGGATATAAAGAACCTGTACACAGAACTTCTTAAAACATTGCTAAAAGAAATCAAAGACCTAAGTAAATGGAAGGACATTCCATGTTCATGGATTAGAAGACTAAATACTGCTAAGATGTCAATTCTACCCAAAACAGTCATCAAAATTTCAACAACCCTCTTTGCAGAAATAGAAAAGCCAATCATCATATTTATAAGGAAGGGCAAGAGACTCTAAATAGCCAAAACCATCATGAAAAAGAACAAAGTTGAAGGACTCACACTTCCTGACCTTAAAACATTACAAATCCACAGTAATCAAAAGAGCATGATACTGGAACAAGGACAAATAGACCAATGGAATCAAACTGAACAGTCAGATATTAACTCACATTTAGGGCCAAGTGATGTTTGACAAGAAGGTAAAGACCACTGAAATGGAAAGAACAGTCTCTTCAACAAATGGTGTTGGGAAAACTGGATCACCATTTGTAAAAGAATGAAGGTGGTCCCCTATCTCACACCATCTATAGAAATCAACACAAAAGGGATGGAAGACCTAAATATATAGGGCCAGAACTATCAAACTCCTAGAAGAAAATGTAGGGAAGCATCTTCAAGACCTTGTGTTGGGCAATGGCTTCTCAGACTATACATTCAAAGCACAAGTAACAAAATAAAACATGGAAAAATGGGACTTCATCAAAATTCAAAGCTTTTGGGCATCAAGGTGCTTTATCATGAAAGTAAAACCACAGCCTATACAATTGGAGATAATACTTAGAAACCACATACCGAGTAAGGGTTTCATATCCAGAATATATAAAGAAATCCTTCAACTCAACAAAAGACAAGCAACTTAATTTTTAAAAATGGGAAAAATACCTGAGTAGACATCTCTCCAAAGAAGATATTCAAGCGGCTAAAAAGCACATGAAAAGATGCTCAACATCATTAGCATTTAGGGAAATGCAAATCAATATCACAGTGAAATACCATTTCACACCCACCGGAATGGCTACTATTAAAATAAAGGGATAATTACAAATGTTGTAGTAGCTGTGGAGAAACAGGAACACTCGTTCATTGCTGGTGGGAATGTAAAATGAATAGCCATTGTGGAATACAATTGAGCAGTTCCTCAGAAAGTACAGAATTACCCTATGAATTATCCCAGATCTAGATATTCACCCAAAATAACTGAAAGCAGGGACTCGAACAGATATTTTCAAACTGATGTTCCTATGGTATTATTCACAATTTCCAAAAGATGGAAGCAACCAAATGTCCATCAACCAATGAACAGATAAAATGTGGCATATACATGCAGTAGAATATTACTCAACCATAAAAATGAATGAAATTCTGGTTCACGTGACAACATGAACCTTGAAGACATCATGTTGAGTGAAATAAGCCAGACACCAAAGAATAAATATTCTACAAACTCACTGATAAGAAATAATTAGAGTAAGCAAACTCATAGTCAGAATTAAACTACAGGTTACTAGGAGATGGGAGGAGGTAGGGAACAGGGCATTAAGGCTTAATATTACAGGAATGTTTTGGTAATGGATGGTAGTAATCGTGGCACAATACTGGGAACATAATTAACAGCAAGTGATTCTACATTTGAATGTAGTTAAGAGGGGTAATTTTAGGTTGAAAATATGATACCAGAATTTTTTTTTAAACATCCATGGATGTGCATAACACAGTGAACCCTAAGTTAAAACACTGACTACAGTTAGTATTACAATTTTTAAAATGTGCTTTCACCAACTTTAAAAATGTACCACACCAAAGCAAGGTGTTAATAGTAGGGTGGTATATGAGAATCCTGTATTTTATAAATGATTTTTCTGCAAAATCACAACTTCTCTAATCTAAAAAAAAAAAAAAAGGCAAAGGGTCCTATTCCTTACCCTGTAACCACAGAGACTGGAAAGTATAGATATCTGTCACTACTCTGGACCAATTTATTCTCAATATAGAGGTGATCATAGATTCTGGACCTCGAAGAGTGACCACAATGGAACATGCACAAGGTAACGAATCATCTAAAGAAGCTGATCGAAGAAGCAAGACTAACAGTATAAATGTACAAAGAGGGAAAAAGAAAGAAGGAGGGATGGAGGGAGGGAGAGAAGGAATGAAGGAAAAGGAAACACAAACAATGTACTTCCCTTGAGTTCCCCAAGATTCCTCATAGTAAATTTTTTCCATACTTTCTTCCAAGGATTTCTGTGGTTTACAACAGACTAAGAAATCATTAGTCATAACCTTGCTATGTGGATTCAGATGGTAATATGCCTATGAAGATCTCAAAGGAAACAAACTGTGTTGACAAGAAAATATATAGTAGACAGAAAATGGACGAAATGTCTTCACTAGTGACAAATAAATGCCTAATTAAAGCAATCTTTGAAATGCCATCTTAGACATTTTATACAGAAGCAAATATTTTTTTAAAAAATATTACCCACAGTAAGTGAAAGAGGTGAAATTAACACTGATTCAATGCAAGGAGCTAAGTAACTTTCAAACTCTGTCCAGAAGTCTACCTCCAAATAAGATGAAAAGCTTATGACAAAGAAGAAGGAAAAAAAAAAAGAATCAAAGCCACAGGCAATCTAGACACTTAAGTAACAGTCATTTTACTGGCTTTCTTAGAGAAAAAAAACTTATTTGCATGAAACATCTTCTAGAGTCTATACAATTTTTTTCTACAATGGCTGGGTATCCAATAAAAAATTGTAAGGTAGAGTATAACAACAGGAGTAGCTAACTTCTGGTCCACTAAGATGGCAGAGTGGAACTCTAGTGTGGTAGTTTGAGATCACTTATGAATCCCAAAAAGAGAGATTATTTTTGTAAATTGGTCTGTTCCTCTGGGTGTGACACCCTTTGATTGCAGTAGATTCAACTGAAATGTCTTTGATTAAATTTTGTTAAGATTAGGGGTTTCATTCTACCACATCATTAGGGCATGCAGGATTGAGTCTCCAATCCCTTGGTGGGCTGACAAAACAGACTCTCACAGGGAAGTAGATACACAGATAAGATACACAACACAGATAAGATACACGGAGGATCTTGAGGCTAGGAAAAGAGATGAGCCTGATAGTTTACAGCTGACCTTATAAAGAGACGAGGGCAGCTGAGCCCAGAAGTAACAAGCCCCAGGAAGAGCGACCAGCCCAGCCTATAGCTGAGATCAGAAGAAACTGGGACCATGGAGCCTCAAGAGGAAGAAGGCAGGCTGAACCCGCACAGACACAAATGGTGAGAAAGTACCTTTTATGGTACCTTGACTTGGACTCATTAGGGCCTTGTAACTATAGGCTTCTACCTCATAAATAACCTTTATAAAAGTCAACCGATTCCTGGTACTTTGCATCAGCACCCACTTTGGCTGACTACTACATCCAGGTTTCTATTCCTCTAAAGAAGCCTTGAAAGACTAGCAAAAATAAGTAGAACAATCTTTGTCAGAGCTCCGGAAAACAGTTAAAAGTTTGCAATTACTGGGCGAGCACAGAATCAAGAAAAAAAGCAATTTAAAAACAGTAGGAAAACATTCTGGCTCACCCTTCCTGGTCCCTCCCTGTCTCAGTGTAGAGCCAACCTATGCTCTCAGTGTGGGTTCCTAGTCCCAGTTCCAGAGGGAGCAAAGTAAACCCTATGCAAATACTTGGCTGTTTGTATGCCTGTCTCAACCTATATGATGATAGCCTTAAAGACTGAACCAAGACACCTTTCTCTGGCTCTCTATCCCAGAAGTTGCCCAGCACACAAAAGCAGCTTGAAAACAGCTAAATAAGTGTGAGAAATAATCAAAATGGAATCAATCACAGCATCCTGGAATCAATTACCAGCTTTAAGACATAAAATAGAGCTCCCACAACCTGGAGGAAAGACTATTTCAAAAGGAGAGGAGGAACATTCAAATAAGATCACTTTAAAAGGAGAATTCCCTAGGCTATGACATGAGTACATTCCCAGAACAAAACACATACTCAGAGAGAACCTAATGCTTTTAACATGGGATGTTCTTCAGAGTCATTGTTTAGCTAGTGCTCTGAATGAAAGCACCAACCAACCCAGGGACAATCTATAAAGACTGAAAGGTGTGTTTCCCATTTGTTCCTTTTATTAGGTCCTGGAGCTCAAGGAAATCTCTGTCACATCACTAACTGGATAAAAACTTAAGGAACTAACTACTCAGGGACTGAAGTCCAGAGTCAACACATTGTAATACTAAAATTCAGGATGCAAAAAGTAATTATGAGCATACAGAGAAACAGGAAAATATGGCCCATCAAAATGAACAAGACAAAACACCAGAAACCATTAACAAAGAAAGTACGATTTTTGACATACCAGACGACCAAGACTTCTTTTTTTAAATGATCTTATATATGCTCAGAGCTAAAGGAAAACACAAAATAAAGGATATCAAGAAAATTATATAGGAACACAATTAGAATTTCATTAAAGAGACAAATTATTAAAAAAGGAACCACACAAATACTGGTGTTGAAGACCACAATAAAAGAAATAAAAAATTCCCTAGAGGGAAGCAGACTTGGCTCAACAGATAGAGCAGACTTGGCTCAACGGATAGAGCATCTGCCTACCACATGGGAGGTCCACAGTTCAAACCCAGGGCCTCCTTGAACCGTGAGGAGCTGGCCCACGTGCAGTGCTGATGCGCACAAGGAGTGCTGTGCAACGCAGGGGTGTCCCCTGTGAGGGAAGCCCCATACCCAAGGAGTGCAACCCGTAAGGAGAGCCACCCAGAGCGAAAGAAAAGTTCAACCTGCCCAGGAGTGGCGCCGCACACACAGAGAGCTGATGCAGGAAGATGACACAACAAAAAGAAACACAGATTCCCGGTGCCACTGACAAGAACAGAAGCAGATACAGAAGAACACACAGTGAATGGACATAGAGAATAGACAACTGGGGTGGGGAGGGGGAAGGAGAGAGAATTTAAAAAAAGAGTAGACTGGAGTAGACTGGAACTGGCAGAAGATTTATCAGTGAATACAAAGACAATAGAAACGATTCTACCAGGAGAGCAGAAAGAAAAGGGAGTGAAGAAAAGTGAAGAGAGCCTAAGAGACCTATGAGATGTCACCAAGTATACAACTATAAACGTTAAGGGAGTACCAGATAAAGAGTAGGGAAAGGGGCAGAAGGAATATTCAAAGAAATAATGCCCCAAAACTCCCCAAATTTAATGAAAGACATATACTCTTTACTAACTCTATGAGGCCAGCATCACCCTAATACCAGAGTCAGACATAAAGATGTTACAAGAAAAGAGACTCACAGTCCAGGATCTCTTATGAATATAAATGCAAAAAATCCTTAAGAAAATACTAGCAAACAGAATCCAACAGCACATGAAAAGAATTATACATCACACTCATGTGGGATTTATCCCAGGAATGCAAGGATGATTCAATGTAAGAAAATCAATTAATGTAATATACCACCTTAGCAGAATGAAGGAAAAACCCACATAATCATCTTCACTGATACAGAAAAGGCATTTGACAGAATCCAGACCCTTTCTTAAAAATAAAAAAAAGTAACAGAAAGTAACTTCTAGACTGACAAGCTTTCCCCCAAGACCACTTTCACCATACCTACTATTCAACACAGTACTCTAAGTCCTAGCCAGAGAAACACGCAAGAAAAAGAAATAAAAGGCATCCAAACTGGAAAGGAAGCAAGTCTTGCTGTGAGCAGATAATATGATCCTATATATAGAAAATCCTGACAAATCTACAACAAACCTACTAGAGATTTTAAATGAATTCAGCGAAGTGGTGGGATTCAAAATCAACACACAAAAAATCAGTACTGTTTTGATATACTAATAATGAACAATCTAAAAAGAAAACCAAAGGAAAAAATATCATTTACAATAACAGCTAAAAGAATAAAATATCTAGGGATAAATATAACCAAGGATGGTATGCATTTATACACAAATAACTACAAAACATTGCTGAAAGAAAAAAAAAAAACCTAAATAAATGAAAGACAGTTCTGTACTCATGGACTGAAAAACTAAGTATCTTTCAAGATGTTAATTTTACCCAAAGCAATATATAAATTCAATGCACTCCTAATCAAAATTCCAACAGCCTTCTTTGAGAAATGAAAGGGAAGGGGCCCAAATAGCCAAAGAACATAAGAACAAAGTTGAAGGACTCCTATTTCCTGATTTCAAAACTTATTAGAAAGCTACATTAATCAAAACAGCATGGTACTGGCATAAGAACTGACACATAAGACTAAAAGATTATAACTGAAAGCTCAGAAATAATGTTTTATATCTGTGGCCAATTGTTTTCTGACAAGGGTATCAAATACCCAAAGGGGGAAAGAGTAGTCTCTTCAATAAATGGTGCTGGGAAAAATGTATATCAACATACTAGAATGAAAGTTAACCCCTACCTCACACCATATACAAAAATTAACTCCAAATGGAGTTAATTAACTCTCAGAAGAAAACATGAGAATTAATCTTCATGACCTTGGATATGGCAGTGGTTCCTTAGGTATGATACCAAAAGCATGAGCAACAATAGAAATAATGGATAAATTCAACTTCATTAAAATTAAAAACGTATGAACATCAAAGGGCATCGCCAAAAAAGTGAAAGGACAACCTACTGAATGGGAGAAAGTAGTCTGCAAACCATATATCAGATAAGATCTCAAATACTTCTAACCAATATTTATAGCAGCATTACTCACAATAGCCATAAGGTAGAAACATCCCACATATCTATCAACTAATTAAGATAAAATATTGCACATACACACAATGGAATATTATTCATCCATAAGAATGAAGTTCTGAAACATACTATAATGTGCAAGAACTTGGAAAACATTATGCTCAGTGAAATAAGCAAGGCACACAAGACAAAAATTGTATGCTATTACTTTTAAGGGATGTCTAGAAATAGCAAATCTATAGAGACAGAAAGTAGATTAGAGTATTCCAGGGGAAGGTGGAGTGTATATTTCGTGGATAGAGACTGTTGGTAAATAATATTTAAAAAATTTTTAAAGCAATATTTTAGTAAAATAAAATAGAACCAACTAAAAGGATAATGCAATTGATAGTGAAATAAACTATCACCCTTCCATTTTCTTACTGCACTGCCCAAAGGATCGCATATTTCAGAAAGTATACTCAAGAATCAAGAAGTGAAGACCACACTTCTAAGAATGAAAAAGAGGGTATTCCCATCAAGTTAGTCATTCAAAAGGAAGAATTTGATCATGCAACAGCTTCCAACAAGAACATGGACCATCCCATGTTTCTAAAAGGACAGATGGCAGTATAATCTTTCATCTTTCATGATGCTTATGATGCTTGTGTACCAAAACGTTCATTAGCAAATTACCTACGTTCAAATTCTTACCAGAATTTCCAATAAAACTGTTTTTCTCTATTCCTTTACTATTACTTCTGTAAAATATTTATAAAAATATATCTAAAAATATACAAAATAATCAATTAGACCTGGACTGTTTCCCCAGTATACTAAGGAAATAGCGCTGTCCACTGAAAAGGGCACTGCTGAAATTAATAACACGGGAATGAAAGAGCACTATATGGATCTGGGAGCAGCACGAGAAAAGGGATTCATCACATACAAGGGATGCCCAATAGATTAAGTGCTGATTTCTCATCAGAAACCATGGAGGCAAGAAGGCAATGGTATGAAATATTTAAGAAGCTGAAAGAGAAAAACAGTCAGCCAAGAATCTTATATCTGGCAAGACTGTCTTTCAAAAGTGAGGGCAAATTTAGAATAATCACAGATAAACAGAAATGGAGAGATACTGTAAACAAGAGACTGGTTTTGCAGAAAATACTAAAGGGAGTGCTACAGAGTAAAAAGAAAAGACAGGAGAGAGAGGCTTGGAAGAGTCTATAAAAATGAAGATATCACTAAAAGTAACTAAAAGTATAAAAGTATATTATAAGTATATATTAATAAAAAGGGCAATTTACCAGGAAGAAATAACAACCATAAATGTATAACCACCTAACCAGGGGGCTCCAAATTATATGAGACAAACACTGGCAAAACTGAAGGGAGAAATAGATGTCAATACAGTAACAAATGGAGACTTCAGTACACCACTCTCATCACTGGATAGACCATCAGGATAGAGGATCGTTAAAGAAACAGGGAATTTGAATAGTAAGATAAATGTACTAAACTTAATAGACATATAGAGAAAACTGCACACCAAAACAGAATATACATTCTTCTCCTCATGGATCTTTCTCCAGAACAGACAATCTCTTGAGTCAAAAAGCAGATCTCAATAAACTTAGAAAGAATGAAATTATACAAAACACTTCCTCTGCTCATAATGGAATGCAGCTGGACATCAACAACAGGTAGAAAAAGGGAAAATTCAAAAATACATAGAGATTAAACAATACACTCTTAATCAGAGGGTCAAAGAAGAAACTGCAAGAGAAATCAATAAGTATCTCAAGACAAATGAAAACAAGTACACAACCTATCAGAACCTATATGATGCAGCAATGGCAGTGGTGACAGGGAAATTTATAGCCCTCAATACTTACATTAAAAAAAGAAGAGCTAAAATCAGTACCTAGTAACACAGCTGGAGTACAAAGAAAAAGAAAAGCAAACTATTCCCAAAGGAAACAGAAGGAATGAAACAACAAAGATCAGAGCAGAAAATGAATTTGAGAAATAAAAAGAGAACAAAACCAAAAGTTGGTTCTTTGAGAAGATTAGTAAAATGGACAAACCCTTAGCTAGACAAAGAAAAAGAGAGAGAAGATGCAAATAAAATCAGAAATGAAAACAGGGACATTATTACTGATCCCACTAATAAAAATCATAAGAGAATTCTATGAACAACTGTACACCAACAAACTAGACAATGTAGATAAAATGGAAAAAATCTTGCAAACATTCGAACAACCTACAATGACCCCATACACTGAAGAAACAGAAGACCTATATGTTAAGGTCACATTTAAGAATGCAACAATCAAACAACTCCCCAAAATGAAAAGCCCAGGACTAGATGACTTCACAGGTAAATTTTATCAAGGTTACTCAAATTCTTCCAAAAAGTTGAACAGGAAGGAATACTACCAAACTCATTCTATAAAGCCAATATCACCCTAACACCAAAACCAGATAAAGATATTACAAAAAAAGAAAATATATATGCAAAAATCCTCAACAAAATACTCATCCAA
Source organism: Dasypus novemcinctus (assembly GCF_030445035.2). Taxonomy (NCBI): domain Eukaryota; kingdom Metazoa; phylum Chordata; class Mammalia; order Cingulata; family Dasypodidae; genus Dasypus; species Dasypus novemcinctus. The sequence goes on along the minus strand of NC_080690.1, from coordinate 48,263,831 downwards.
TCTAACAACACATTAAAAGAATTATTCATTATGATCAAATAGGTTTCATACCAGGCATGCAAGGGTGGTTCAAAGCAAGAAAATCTATCAGCATAATACACCACATTAACAAATCAAAGAAAAATCACATGATCATCTCAACATTGAAAAAGCATTCAACAAAATACATCATCCTTTTTTGATAAAAATACTCTGAAAGACAGGAATTTAAGGAAACCTTCTCAACATGAAAAACTCACAACTAACATTGTATTCAATGGAGAAGGAATGAAAACATTCCCAGATCAGGAACAAGAAAAGGATGCCAAATTCCCCGTTGTTATTACACATAGTGCTAGAGGTTCCAGCTAGAGTAATCAGGCAAAAAGAAGAAATAAAAGGCATCCAAATTGGAAAGAAAGAAGTAACTTTCACTACTGGCAGATGATATGCTTCTTTATCTAGAAAGTCCCCAAAAACCTATATCAAACTTACTAGAGCCTAATAAACAAGTTTAGGAGAGTGGCAGGATAAAAGATTTATATGCAAAAATCAATGTTTCTATACACTAGTAATGAGCAATGTGAGGAGGAAATCAGGAAACAAAATTTCATTTACAATAGTGATGAAAAGAATCAAATATTAAGGAATAAACTTAGCCAAGGATGTAAGGCACTTGTATTCAGAAAACTACAGTGCATTGATAAAAGAAATAAAATACCTAGACACAGATGGAAGAATATTCCATGTTCATAGACTGGAAGACGTCAATCCTACCCAGACTGATATACAGAGTCAATCCAACCCTGATAAATATTCTAACAGCTTTTTTTTTAAGAAATGGAAAATCCAATTATCAAATTTATTTAGAAGGGTAAAGGGCCCTGAATAGCCAGAAACATCTTATAAAGAACAAAGTTGGAGGACACTCACTTCCTGACTTTAAAGCCTATTACATATATTATATTACATATTACATACTACAGGGATTAAAAATAGCATAGTATTGGCATAAAGATAAACATAAAGACCAATGAAACCGAACTGATGGTTCAAAAACAGACTCTCACATCTACGGTCAAGTGATTTTTGACAAGGCTGTCAAGCCCACCCAGCCGGGACAGAACAGATGGTGCTGGGAAAACTGGATATCCACATCCATAAGAAAGAAAGAGTCCCCCTATATCTCACACCTTAAATAAAAATGAACTCAAAATGAATCAAAGACCTAAATATCAATAGCTGGAACCGGGAAACGGACTTTGGCCCAGTGGTTAGGGCGTCCGTCTACCACATGGGAGGCCCGCGGTTCAAGCCCCGGGCCTCCTTGACCCGTGTGGAGCTGGCCCATGTGCAGCGCTGATGCGCGCAAGGAGTGCCGTGCCACACAGGGGTGTCCCCCGCGTAGGGGAGCCCCACGCGCAAGGAGTGCACCCATAAGGAGAGCCGCCCAGCGCGAAGGAGGGAGCAGCCTGCCCAGGAATGGCGCCGCCCACACTTCCCGTGCCGCTGACGACAACAGAAGCAGACAAAGAAACAAGACGCAGCAAAAAGACACAGAAAACAGACAACCGGGGGAGGGGAAGGGAATTAAATAAATAAAAAAATAAATCTTTAAAAAAAAAAAAAAATAGCTGGAACCATAAAAATTTGAGTAGAAATGTAGGTAAACATCTTTAAGACCTGGTGGTAGGTGGTGGTTTCTTGAACAGTACACCAAAAGCACAAGCAAGAAAAGAAAAAAGAGATAAATGGGACTCCTCAAACTTAATTGTGCTTCAAAGAATTCTGTCAAGGTGCAAAGGCAGCCCGCTCAATGGGAAAAAATATTTGGAAACCACATATCCAATAAAGGTTTGATTTCCATGTTATATAAAGAGATCATACAACTCAACAGCAAGAGAGCAAGCAATCCAATATTGAAAACAAGCAAAATATGGATAAATTGTACAAGGCATGGGAATGTATAACACAGTGAACCATGTGGTAGAAGATGAGCTGTGGTTAACAGTACAAATATGAGTGTTCTCTCGTGAATAACAGCAAATGGACAATACTAATACATGGTGTTAATAATAATAGAGAGTGTATAGAAAAAACATACCAAATGTAAGCTATGGACATATTTGGTAGTAAACAGTCTGATGATGTTCTTTCTGTAACAAATGGTCCACAAAAATGTAAGGTACTGTTGGGGGGGGGGAGATGTATGGGAATTCTGCACATTTTGCATGATTATTTTGTAAGCTCACAACTTCTCTAGTTAAAAAAACACAAACTTTCCTCTTGTAAGAGCCAAAAAAATAAATGGGGGGAGGGACCCTCCTGACCCTGCAGGGCCTCCGGCTGCAGGGCCTGTTCCTAGAAGGTAGGACCATAGGATACTTCATCCACTGGCTGAACAGTTGGGAACACAGATTGGGTTGAGATCAATGCTGCCTCCCCAGCTGCAGTGAAATGCAAAGTCTGATGATTTCATATGTGTCATTTTAGGAAGAAGCTATTTAATGACTGCATGTTCCTTCCTTCATGTTTGCGTGTGTATACTGCCCTTCTGTAAGTAGCAGTAATTTTCATAGGGGCTGATGGGAACAGCACAACTGACAGGAATGACATTTTAGAGATGTGGCTGCAAAAGACTCTAACCAGAGTCAAGGCCAAATAAAAAGTATGAGAAATGTACTTTTTAAAGATTAATTTGAGCTCAGATATTTTTGAAATATAAAACTTTATAGTATTTTTTTAAGCTATCATTCTCATAGAGATTCTGTGGTTAAAAAAGTTGACTGGGGAAACGGACTTGGCCCAGTGGTTAGGGCGTCCGTCTACCACATGGGAGGTCCCCGGTTAAAGCCCCGGGCCTCCTTGACCCATGTGGAGCTGGCCCATGCGCAGTGCTGATGCGCGCAAGGAGTGCCGTGCCACACAGAGGTGTCCCCCGCGTAGGGGAGCCCCACGCGCAAGGAGTGCACCTGTAAAGAGAGCCGCCCAGCGCGAAGGAGGGAGCAGCCTGCCCAGGAATGGCGCCGCCCACACTTCCCGTGCCGCTGACGACAACAGAAGCGGACAAAGAAACAAGACGCAGCAAAAAGACACAGAAAATAGACAACCTGGGGAGGGGAGGGGAATTAAAGAAATAAAAATAAATCTTTAAAAAAAAAAAAAAGTTGACTGTATTGAATTAAAAATGGTCATCTAGGCACTTCATCCCTATGAAAAAACAGTTTCTTTGGGAAGGTAAACAAAAAGAGGAGGGATGGCCGCAAAACACTTAAATAGACAAATCTCCAAAGAGGAAATACAAATGGCTAAAAACTCCATGAAAAAAAAATTTTAATATCACCAGCTATTAGGGAACTGCAAATCAAAACTATAACAAGATATAATGTCATCTCACAGAATGGCTATTATAAAAAAAAAAACAAAAAAAAAAAAAACAGAGAACTTCCAGGACGATGGAGGATGAGGAAGACACAGGACTCTCTAACAGAAAAATAGCTAAAGGACAGACAGAAATGGCCTGGAAAAAATATTCTAGGGTTTAGGACACTAGGGGAAAGCTGGACACAATCCAGAAGAAAGAGGAATAAAGAAGAATCATGGGGGCAAAACTGGGTGAGTTATTAATAAAAGCAAAAACAGGTACCCTCCCCCACACTAAAAATACTTGAATCCTCAGACCTCTGGGCCAGAGGCTAAAGACAAAGGGGGACCCAGGAATCTACCTCCCCAGGAAAGGGATAGAGAAGGACACATTAAGGCAAACTCAGCTTTTGACTCACAAATTTGGTCTACTGTGTCCCACCAGCCCTTTCAGGCCGGATGGGGCCATGCCATTGTTTGCCTTGGGAGCCAGCTTGGCACTGAACAGATCCAGGACTGAAGAGATCCAAGGCTCTCAATCCTCCTTTCTACTAACCAGGAATGATTGCTCAGGATGCAGAGGGGTGTGGATTTTTTTCGTACTCAGAAAAGGAAGGGGGATGCCAACAAGGATTGGAGAACTCTGAGAAAGTGTGAAATATGAGGCTCTTAGCCTCCACACACTGATTTAGTCCATCCTGCAGCAAACATACTCCAGCCAGGCACTGAACTGAGAGGGCTCTGAGCGTGCCATCCACTGGCAGACCAAAGAAACGCAAGAGGGGAAAGAAAGTAAAAGTAAATAAATAAGAGAGGTTTTCTCCCGGCCTTAGGAAGTTGGTCTGCAACCACTTATGGGCAACTAACTAACTGGGCAAACTGTTAGTTGCCCAGTTTTGAGCAACTAACAGGGACAATCCTAAAGACCCAGGTTGAACCAAGACAAAGAAGAGGAGTAATACACAGCCTCCTGCCACTAAATCCCTATGTAAGAAAAAGAAATTGAGCATCTGACTAAAGTCTCCATCCTAATCAGATGCCTGGATATGAGAAAAAATTATGAGCCTTTCTAAGGAAATTTAAGACATGGCCCAAGAAAAGGAAAATATTAAAGGCCTAGAAAAGGCACAGTATTTGAGAAAACTAATTAACAAGATGCACACAAATTTCCAAAATCAAACATGAGCTGAAGGACAAAATGAATAGAGATAAATGACAGAAAGAAGACACTGAGTAGGGATGGTTCATACTCAGGAGACTTGAATCTCTGGAGTCCCCATGTGCCAGGTGGACCCTGAGCCTCAGCAGAGTGGCTACTCCTACTCTCTGGTTCGTTGGTCTTACCCAGGTCAGCTAACAGGGAGGTGAAGATGGTCAAACACCACACCAGGGAATCAAGACTGCCTACAACTGTAAGCAGAGGAATTGCATCCATCATCCATGTGGACTCTAAGGCCCCTCTTGATCTGGAGGTGGAGGAGACATCACCATCCCAGGGTTCACGGAGTGGAGGAACAGAATATGGACTAGAAAGGACTTACTGATATTCTACTATAAAACTGTTGTGACAAGTAATAGAAGAAATATTAGCATCGAGGTGGAGAAAGTGGGCAAAGTAGTTGCTGAGGGCAGGGAGAGGGTAGAAGAGATGCGAATCTGTGCAGTGCAACAGTGACCCAAAATGTTTTCACCAAGTGCGATGAGTGTACCGCAATGATGAGGGAGGTGGTTGGTGTGAGAGGAGTGGTGTGGGGGGTGGGGGGTACACAGGAACCTCTTATATTTTTTAGTGTAACATTTTTTGTGTGATGTATATATCTTCAAAAAAATACAATTTACAAAAATGATGTGCTGGGGGGTGGAGAGTGGGTTATATGGGGACCTCTTATATTTTTTGTTTTTTATGTTTTTTAAGGTAACATTCCTTGTGATCTATTAACTTTACCAAAAAGTAGACTACAAAAAAAAAAGACACTCAGCAAGCACAAACAATTTGAAAACCTGAATAAAAGAGTAAAAGAGCTCATGGGAATGAAAGACATGATAGGTAAGATCAAAAACACATTAAAGGGGAGCAGATTTGGCCCAGTGGATACGGCATCCATCTACCACATGGGAGGTCTGTGGTTCAAACCCTGGGCCTCCTTGACCTGTGTGGAGCTGGCCCACGCACGGTGCTGATGCATGCAAGGAGTGCTGTGCCACGCAGGGGCGTCCCCTGCATAGGGGAGCCCCATGCCCAAGGAGTGCAACCTATAAGGAGAGCTGCCCAGCGCGAAAGAAAGTTCAGCTGGCCCAGGAGTGGCACCGCACACACGGAGAGCTGACGCAGCAAGATGACACAACAAAAAGAAACACAGATTCCCATGCCGCTGACAACAACAGAAGCAGACAAAAAGAAAAACATGCAGCAAATGGACACAGAGAACAGACAACTGGGGTGGGGGGGGAAGTGGAGAGAAATAAATAAATCTTTAAAAAAAAAAAAACACACATTAAAGGCATATAACAGCAGACTCGAAATGACAGAAAAATAAGTGGTACCAAAGACAGACTAGCTGATCTTGAAGAGAGAAAAGAATGAAAAAACTGAGCAGGGGCTCAAGGAGTTGAATGACAACCCAAAACACAACAGTATGCACATCATAGGGGTTCCAGAAGAAGAGAAGGAAAAGGGGCAGAAGGAGAATTTGAGGAGTAATGGCAGAAAATTTCCCAAATCTCATTAAATGTACATGAACTTACATGTACAAGAAGTGCAACATACCCCAAATCAAAATAAATGTGAACGAACCTTCTCCAAGGCACATACTACTCAGAATGCCAAATGTCAAAGATAAAGAGAAAATCCTGAGAGCAGCAAGGAAGAAGCAAACCATCACAAACAAGGGATGTGCAGTAAGACTGAGTGCTAATTTCTCATCAGAAACCATGGACGCAAGAAGACAGTGGTATGATACAATTATGATACTGAAAGAGAAAAACTGCCAGTTGAGAAATCTTTATCCAAGGAAATTGTCCTTCAAATATGAAGGTGTGTATAAAATATTCACAAAAAGATACTAAGGGAGTTCATAAAAAAAATAATCCACCATTATTAAGAAAGCCTTAAAACTTGAAAGAAAAAGACAAGAGAAAGGCTTGGAGAAGAGTACAGAAGAAAGATAACACAAAGGATAACTAAAAGAGTAAAAGGACAGATGAAATAAGATAGGACATATGAAAACCAAAGAAGAAAATGGTGGAATCAAATAAAGCATTTACAGTAATATCATTAAATATGAATGCATTAAACTCCCCAATCAAATGATATAGGCTGACAGAATGGATAAAAAAACATGAATCATCCATATGTTGCTTACGAAAGACTTATCTTTGACACAGTGATACAAACCAGCTGCAAGTAAAAGGATGGAAAAACATACTCCACGTAAACAGTAACTAAAGAAGAGCAGGTGTAGCTACACTAGTATCAGACAAAATGGACTGTAAATGCAAAAAAATTTACAAGAGATACAGAAGGCCATGATGTATTAATAAAAGGGACAATCCACCAGGAAGACATAACAATTATAAATATCTATGCACGTAACCAGGGAGCCCCGAAGACTGAGAACAAACTCTGGCAAAACTGAAGGGAGAAACAGGCATCTCTACAATAGCTGTCGGAGCCTTCAAGAAACCATTCACATCACTAGAAAGAACTGGACAGAAAATCAACAAGGAAATAGAGAACCTGAACAATATGATAAACAAGTTACACCTAACATATACAGAAAGTTGCATCCAAACTCAGCAGGCTATATATTCTTCTCAAGTGCCCATGGATCTTTCTCAAGGGTAGAACACATGTTAGGTCACAATGCAGCTCTCAATAAATACAAAAAAGAATGAAATGATAAAAAGCATCTTCTAAGATCATAATGGAATGAAACTGGAAATCAATAATAGACAGGAAAGAGGTAAATTCCCAAATGTGTGAAGGCTAAATAACACACTCCCAAATAATCAGTGGGTCAAAAAATAAACTGCAAATGAAATCAGTAAATATACTGAGACAAATGAAAATGAGAGCACAACTCATCAAAACCTATGGGATACAGAGAAGGCAGTCCTGAGAGGGAAATTTATAGCCCTAAACACCTACATTAAAAGAAGAAGAAAGAGCTAAAATCAAAGATCTAGCTGCACAACTTCAGAAACTAGAAAAAGAACAGCAAACCAATCCCAAAGCAAGCAGAAGGAAAGAAATAATAAAGATTAGAAAAGAAAAACATGAAATTGAGAACACAAAACAATAGAGAATATCAACAAAACAAAAAAACTGGTTCTTTGAGAAGATCAATAAAATTGACAAACTGCTTGCTAGATTAACAAAGAAAAAAAGAGAAGATGCAATAGTCAGATGAAAGGGGGAAAGTTATGACTGACTCCACAGACTTAAAATAGATGATAAAAGGACATTATGAAAAACTGCATGCCAACAACACAGGCAGCCTAGATGAAATGGACAAACTCCTAGAAATGCACAACCTACACTGACACTACATGAAATACAAGAAATTAAACCAATCACATTTAAAAAGATTGAATCCATCATCAAAATTCTCCCAACAAACAAAGTCCAGGATCAGATGGTTTCACAGGTGAGTTCTACCAAGCATTTCAAAAAGAACTAACACCAATCCTGTTTAAATTATTCCAAAAAACTGAAGAGAAGGAAAAATTATCCAAGACATTTTATGAAGCCAACATTACCCTAATACTGAAGCCTAAATATAAAAGCTGGGACCGTAAAACTACTAGAAGAAAATGTAGGGAAACATCTTCAAGGTGGTGGATTCTTGGACCTTACATCCAAAGCATGCACAACAACAACAAAAAAAGAGATAAATGGAACCTCCTCAAAATTAAGCACTTTTGCACTTCACAGGATTTTGTCAAAAGGGTGAAAAGACAGCTGACTCAATGAGAAAAAATATTTGGAAATCAAACGTCCAGTAAGGGTTTACTATCCATCACATATAAAGAGATACTACAACTCAACAACCAAAAGACAAATGACCTGATTTAAAAATGGGCAAAAGACTTGAATAGAATTTGTCCTAAGAATACGAATGGGGGGGAAAAAATGAAAAATGTTCAACATCACTAATAATTAAGGAAATGCAAATCAAAACTACAATGAGATATCATTTCACATCTATCATAATGGCCACTACAACTGTTGGAGAGGATGTGGAGAGACAGGAACACTTATTCACTCTTAGTGGGAATGTACAATGGTACAGGCCCTGTGGACTATTTGGCAGTTCCAAAAGAAGTGAAATATAGATTTGACACATGACCCTATAATACCACCACTGAGTATATACCCAGAAGAACTGAGAACAGTGACACTAACAGACATCAGCACACCGATGTTCACAGCAGCATAAGTCACTATTGCCAAGTTGGAAACAAGCCAGGTGCCCATCAACCAATGAACAGATAAACTGTAGTGTATTCACACAATGGAATATTATGCAGCTGTAAGAAGACATGAAATCATAAAGCATATGACAACATGGATGAACCTCAAGGACATTATGTAGAATGAAACAAGCCAGACACATCAAATACTGTATGATTGCGCTACTATGATCGAAAACATATTGTGTAACATACTGTATGATTACATTTGTATAAAATGTAAATATAACTCAATTTATAGAGATGAAATTAGATTAGTGGTTATTTAGGGCTGGGGAAAGCATGTTAAGGTATATGGAGTTATTCTTTTTGGAGTAATAAAATGGCTCTAAAATTTTTTGTGGTGGTGAATGCACAATATTGTGATTATAGTAAAAGTCACTGATTATACACTTTGAATAGAGCATATGGTATGTGAATATATCTCATTAAAATTGGTGAATAAAGAATTGTGCAAGAATAGCCAGAAATAGTTGCTAGTACAGAAGCAAAAACAGAGAGATTGAGAGGTGAAGAATTTTCTTGATTACGTTGTCTGTTTTTCAATTACTGAAATAATGAAAATGCTCTAATGATTAAAGTTTTGAATGCACAACTATGTGATTATACCAAATACCACTGACTGTACAATTTAGATGAATTTATGCTTTATTAATATGTATCAATAAAACTGATTTGTTTAAAATAATAATTTATAGTAAAAAAAAAAAAGGCAGAAAACAAGTGATGATGGGAACATCAAAAAACAGGAGCACTCCCTTCACTGTCCGTGGCAATGTAGAAGGGTACAGTCTCTGCAGAAAACAATTTGGCGGTTCCTCAGGAAGCAAAATACAGAACTGCCATATGATCCAGCAATCCTTCCACTAAGAATAGTTCTAGAATGGAAAACAGTGACATGAACATTTGCATACCAATGTTCATAGTGGCATTATTCACAAGTGCCAAAAGATGGAAACTACCTTAAGTGTATATCAATCGAAAAATGGATAAACAAAATGTGGTTATGCATACAATGGAACACTATACTGCTGTAAAAAGAAATGAAATTGGGACATATATGACAACATGGATGAACCATGAGGACATTACACTTAGTAAAATAAGCCAGACAAAAAGGGACAAATATTGTATGGTCTCTCTAGTGTGAATTAAATACGAAGAATAAACACATGAAGTTAAAACCTACAGTAGAGGTTACTAGGAGATAGAATGAGGGCTGAGAAGGGGTAGAGATATCTAATTGTATTAATATGTAGAATTTTTAATAAGCTTGACTGTGCATTGTGGAAATGGATAGAGTTATTGATAAAACATTATAGTGAATATAACTAACACAGCTGGTTTATAAGTAGGATTGTGGCTGAAAGTGGTTGTCTAGGGATGTAAATGTCAAATGATAGAAAGCTAGAGAATAATCTAGGGACTGAATAACAGTGAACCCAGAGGTGGATGATGATTGCAGTTAGTAGTACAAATTCAAGAATGTTCTTCTATGAACTAGAACAAATATACATCACCATTACAAGATGGTAAGAATATGGTGATGCATGGGGAAAATATAATCAATATAACTTATGGACTATAGTTAACAGCAATACCTTAATATTCTTGCATGTCAAAAGAGGAACATATCAATGCTAAGGGTCAAAAATAGGAGGGTATGGGATTTTTTTCTTTTGGACCAAGGAAAACAAACAATTAAGTGATGACTGAACAACTCTGTGATGAAAGGCAGTGCCACTGAGTGTACACTTTGGATAGACTGTATAAAGCGTAGGACTGTATAATACAGTGAATCATGTGGTTAAAAATGGACTGTGGTTAACAGTACAAATATGATATGAGAATGTTTTCTCATGAACTATAACAAACGTACAATACTAATACATGCTGTTAATAATAGAGGGCATATGGAAAAAAATACACCAAATGTACCCTCCATAGTTACCATACTTAGTGGTAACAGTATGATGATGTGTTTTCATAATCTGTAACAAATGTTCCACAACCAATGTAAGGTGTTGGTGGAGGTGTGATGCATGGCAATTCTGCACATTATGCATGAGTTCTTTATAAGTCCACATCTTATCTAATAAATAAACATATATTTTTTAAATTTTTTTAACGTATATTAAAAAAAAAAGCAGAGGCCCTACAGGCAGACAGCCTGGATTCAAATACCAGTTCTTCCATCTACTATGTGACTTTGGGTGAGTTATTTAAAGTTTCTGAGCCACAGTGTCCTTATCTATAAGAAAGGGATAGTAAAAATAAATAAACCTTAATAGACAAGCCCTGCCTGCCCATCTTACATAAAATAGCCCTTCCATTCTGACTCCTCATACTCCCCATCTCCCTAACCTTGCTTTATTTTCCTCCTTAGCCTTACATATCACAAGCCACCAGATATTTTAAATGTGCTTAGTGCATGTCTTCACTACTAGAATGTAATATCCATGAAAGTCATCACTTTCCCTATTTTGTTCACTGCTACATCCTCAATAGAACCTGCCTGGCATGCAGTAGGAACTTAATACAGATTTGTTAAGTGAAATCTTAGGCCCTGGATTGCAGGCTTGGAGAAAACAGTTGTTACACGGAGTACATGGCTTACAATTTCTTAAACAACCTACAGTTTAGTCAACCCTAAGAAACATGAAAACCCTCCATTAAATTAAGTTACCTGTTCTGCTTTATGAGAAATTTAAAGTATTTACTCAGTGCAGTTAATTCACCTAGGTTCTAGATCAGTAAAGTATAAATTATTCCTATATTCTAAGTGAGATTACACGAGCCATTCAATAATAAATTGTACTGAATAATTTTCTAATATTATTATTATTCTGCAAATAAACCTTTGAAAACAAGGCTATACTACTTTTTTCACATTACAATAAAGCTTCAGTAAGTCTAGTAAGAGAAAATAGTATTTGAGATATAAAATACAGATAGCCAAGAAACCAAAATGTCAACATGATGCAATTCTAAAACAGTCAGATTCAACAAGATCTTAATGTAAGGAAATCTCCTTGGAACAGCTCAAGATACTCCCCACCAATCCAAGATGACAGATTTTATAGCAAGATCACAATCTAGAGGTACTCCTCAGTATGACATTTTCCCACCACATATTTTACTGCTATTAGTAAAAACAGAATTAGGGAAGTGTATGTGGCTCAAGCAGTTGGGCACCCACCTATCACAAGGGAGGTCCTGGGTTCAGTTGCAGTGCCTCCTAAAGACAAGCAAGACAACAAGCTGAGACAACAAGGAGACACAATAAGCAAGAAGTGGAGGTGGTTCAAGTGATTGGGTGCCTCCCTCCCAAATAAGAAATCCCAGGTTCAGTTCTTGGTGCCTCCTAAAAAAATAAAAAGACAGGAGACAGCGAAAGCAAACAGTGGGGGGGGGAGGGGGGGGAGATAGAAACAAAATCTTTTTTAAAAAAACAATTAATTTAAAAAGAAAAAGATGATCTAAGTTTCCATCTTTTCCCTGTATCTTTTGACAGAGAAGCAAAGAATTAAATAAAATTTTCAAAGGGAAAAAAGAAAAAAGCGAGAGAGGAAACAAAGAGGGGAATAGATCTTTGAATAAATTGTATCTAACAACCCTGGAGTAACCAAGAAATAAACCTAACTGGTGTTGAAACCAGCTAAGAGCCAATTATTAGCAGGAAATATTTAGTAATTAAAGATACAATAGCCCCATTTTCGTTAAAATTAAAGTAAGTTTTATTTACAGCCTTTCTTGAAAAAACTTAAATTCCATCCAACTTCACTCATTTTACTTTTACAGAAAATAAGAAATGAAATTGTGTGCTTTTAGACATTTAATAGTATTGTTTTCTAATATAAAATAGTGTGTGTATATCTGCTTACATATAAACATAACTGGAAGCACACTGTACCTACCTTTCTACAATTTTTAATGCCTGCATAATATCATATGTACAGACCATGATCTATTTAACCAATTACCTATTGCTAGATTTTTGTTTTTCCTTATAAATAAAGCTGTAGGGAACATTTCTGCATATCTTTTTTGCTAGATCAAAAAGGAATAAACTGAAGTTTTAGCCAAAAAAATATATTTTTTTAGTGTTTTAGTACTGATGCTATCTATAATGAAAGTAAAAATATTCAAATATTTAATGTTCTCCATTTACTACAGAAATTGCCATTTACTGGGGTTGTGGCTCCTTCATATCCCTTGTTTGTCTTTATTCCTCCTGTTAGCAATTTTCTGTCCTTTTTATTAAGTGGTCCAGAGAATAAACAAGAAAAAAACTTATTATACTCCTAGCAAAATTTTAAAAAATAAAAATTTTTAAAAAGGTAAGCAACCTTTAAAACACATTACCAAGCAGCCCCTCTCAACAATAGCATCCACTGTATGTAATGAATTAATCTCTCTCCTCTACATCTAGAGCAGGGTTTCTTAACCAGGGATCCAGTCCGTGGGCAGATTTCAGAGGGTCCGTGAGCTTGATTGAAAAAAACTTATTCTTTTTCTTTTCTCTGACCTCTAACTGAAATTTAGCATTTTCTTTCACTTATGAATGTATGCAGTAAACTACAGTAGCATTCATTTCATATCACATTACAGTTGTTGCATATCTCAAAAAATAGCTTATGCTCATCCGTACTTCAAAATTATAGTAGTTGTTAGACTTGACATTAGTTGAGTGTCATAAAACTATCTGCTGCTACATCCTGAGAAGAGGGCCGTGATTTTCACCTGACTGGCAAAGGGGTCCGTGGAACAAAAAGACCCCTGATCTAAAGCCTACAAGGTATGCGTGGAAAACATGAGAAAGTCATTCAAATCCTTTTCTTCAGTGTTTAATTCTTTCTCAGAAAGGAAAGGCCAAATCCTAAAGCATGTTCGACTTACATAAAGTAATACTACGTGTCACGCTTAGTTTAAACCTACTATGACATTTTTTATTTTCACATTTAACAAGGCCCACCATGCTACTTATATTACTAGAAACCACTATACTGCAATTGGGTTGGTTTTGAAGCCTAAGTAAACTGTTTTGATTATTTATTACATAAAGTTTTCCTATACTAAAATGTAACTGAAGTAGAGCTATCTAATTAGCACTTTTTGTGGCCTTATGGGTCTCCTGTCCACTGAAGCAAATCCTTTAAAATACAGTCCTAGTCTATTTACTGAGGGGCTTGCTTCTCATGAACTAGAAATATTTTATATACCCATGACAGACATACACATGCTTATTTTATGTGTCAAATGAACATTAAGACACATCAGAAAAGTAATTTTGTAACATAATATCCACCAAAATAATTCAAGTTCCCATAGGTCTGTAATCCAATAGGCATTTACTTCCTTCAAGTAATGAAGGACCCAATTCCAGAAAGCTGTTCAGAGCAACCCAAAATTATCCATTGTATTTCAGCTACACTAACATCAGAATAAAACCAAGGCTACCTCCTTTTAACAAGTCAAACGGAAAATGATACATCAAGTCAGCATTATGCACACATAATTCCACTACGGAATAAAGCCCAACAGTTGCATATGGTATTAGAGAAAAATGCCTCTCAGGAAAGAAAATCCAATGCACAAAATAATTCATACCAGCCAGTACAGAGGAGGAAGTATTCCCAGTTCATCCTAACAGGTGGTTTCCAAACAAACCAGGACTTATTAAATTTTATGAAAAGTTCATTAGTTGAACTAAGAATATTTGTACACCTATGTAGGTAGAAATTTTTATACAAAATGTTCAATAGAAAACATCCAGGATTCCCAAGCTCTTTGAAGGGACTTCCTAACCCTTTTTATTCCATGATACTGTGTCTCAACATGTCAAGGGACATTTTAAGTAAATTTAAAAAGTCCCTTTTTAAATGAATTTCAAGACACTTCAGGACATAGTAAGAATCAACCTAAAATGCTACAAAATCCACCAAAAAATATCAGATTTAACAATAAAACTATTTCTTAAATAGAGTATTTTTTTTCATACGCAATCCCATTAGGAAATGAAAAACTTTCTTCCACCTTCACTAGTAGTTTAACACTCGTGTATTATAAAATTGAAATTAAAATTGATACAACCGCATTCTATTTTGACTAATACTGAACAGAGTTGGAATTGTACACAAATAGTATTACTCAAACTTCGTACAACTTTTAAGGGCAATCTTAGCAAGCAAGAAAATATATTTTATCAAAGCTCAGAAAACAAGATTTTTTTTTAAAAGGTGTACGCTTTCATTTACAGCGTGTCCCCAATTCCCCCCAAAAATTCCAAGCACTGTCATGCGTATTAAATTTAAAAATTCACTTTCTGATACAAATGAAAACTTAGCTCGTCACATCCCTTTAACCCAACGCTCCCCTCCTCCCCGAGGTCAACAGGCTCCGACAAAATACAACAAAAGCACGTGACAAAAGTTTCTCCCGACGCGGCCTCTCCCACTCCAGGCCAGGAGGCCGCGCGGGATCAGGGGCGAGCTGGGGCCGGCGACAGGGGGCTGCGGCCGGAGGGGGGGTCGGCGGCGCACGGGAGGCGGGGCATGGGCCCCTCCCCGGAGCTCTGCGCCCGGGCGGAAGCGCGGGCCGGCCGCGGCCTGTTACCTTTTCCTGCTCCTCGAGGAGCCGCGCCACCTCCGGGGCGCGCAGCGGCGCCGAAGACGAGGCCGCGGCGGAGGCGTCGGCGAGAGGCCCGGGGTCGGGCGGGGCCTCCATGGGGGAGGCGCCGAGGGGCGGCCCGCCGGGATCAGCGGGGCAAACGAGTCCTAAACGAGTGTTTATGGAGGCGGCGTGGCCGGCGGCTGCCCAACGCCCGCGTGCTCGCCCTCATCCACCGCGCGCCAGGGGCTGAGGAGGCCGCGCCCGCGCTGTCCGCTCTTGCGGCGGCCGCTTCTCGCGTCCCGGCTGCACGCGTCCCGGCTGCACGCGTCCGCATCTCACACGCGCATGTCGCCCGCCGCCGCCGCCGGCTAGGAGCTGCAGGCGGGCCGGGAGTGAAGCGAAGTAGTCTCTCCCGGCCGGGCCGAGCCGGGCGTCCTGTGGCGGCCGCGCCTCCTCTGCAAGCCCCGCCCCTCATCCCGCCTCGCCGCGCGGCACGCCGGGAAGAGCGCACCGCCTCCGCCCCTCTGGCCCCGCCCCCAGAAGAGACCACGTGGAGGGGAGGGGAGGGGAGGGGAGGGGAGGGGAGGGGAGGGGAGGGGAGGGGAGGGGAGGGGAGGGGAGGGGAGGGGCGGGCGTTGGGGCCAGAGTGACCTAGGTAGGCCAGGTCACCGACCCCGGCTTTCCCACGGTCGGCGCGCCCCTCCTTCGCAAGCTGCGTAAGTGCCCAGTGTGTACCTGGCTCTGTTCTCATCGCGCCGGCACCGAAGCCCTCACGGAGCTTACTTTCTAGTGAAGGTCGAAGCTCAGGTAGTGATCATCGACTTCCTGGGTCCCCCCAGTCAGTTAGCGCTACCTCTGGAGATTAGGAGCTTAATTCATGGACTAAGGCTGCTTCATAAGCACATTTAATTGTAGCAAATTTATCTCTTTCCTGTGCCCTCTTAATAAATTTAAATACACAATTTTATTTTGCGCGTGTATTAATTACTGTACACATTATAAATTTTCATATATATTAAGCTGTTGTACTTACATGAGTATATTACTATAAATATGCACTGCTTAAGAAATGTTTTTCCAGGGTAACTTTCTACATGTTTTTCCTCTTATTTTAGAACCTCCTGTGCCGTTTTCCTTCTCCAGCCCTTTGTAGCGGTCTCTGTCTACGGTAGGTCTCCAATTCCATCTCTACCCCAGTCCTATTCGTTCAGCCTTGTGTAGATGGCAATAGCTGGGAAATATCACCCAAGTAAAGGAAGCTGCCAGCTTCAGATCCAGCATGAGCCCACTGTCCAATAGAAGCCAGAGTTCTTATCATTTCTATGTGAAATCTCCCAAGTTTTAACATTTAGCAACTCATTTAATTTTTAAAAATAACATAAAACTATGTGCTATCCAAAAACTCTGGTCTGTGGGGTTGTGAGACGTCCGTGTTGGGGGTAGGCTGGGGCTGTGGCCAGAGGTGCTGAGAGAGTCATGCAGAGAACCAAGAGAGAAACATACACAGGGAAAGAAGTCTTCAGGGAAACCAAAAATGTGGCCCCGACTACTGATACTCGAGGAGAATAAGCTGTTCCTTACTCTTCAGCCAGAACTACTCTGAGGATAGCAGGTAGCCTGCCACCCTCTGGGTCTCTAGCAGTCCTGGTTTCTTCCAAGCAAATCTTTTTCTTCTTAAGCTCTTTTAAGTGGGTCCATGGTCTGGGGAATTTTAGGTAGTAAATATGTTACCAGAATAAAAGTTTTAAAAAACAGACAGGACTGTACAACACAAAGTGAACTCTATTGTAAATGATAAGCTATAGTTAATAGTACAATTATAAAATGTTCTTTCATGTTGTAACAAATGTACCATACTAATGTGAGGTATTAGTGATAGGGTGGTATATGGGAACACGGTATTTTATGCATGATTCTTCTGTAAGCCTACAACTTCTCTAATATTTTTTAAAAAGCTCACCATACCTAATTTCTAAGTATAATACTATACTGTGCTATAAAAGCTAGAGTAATCAAGATTTTGAATAGAAATGAGGCAGGTTAGTATAGTGAAATAGGGAAGGCAGCTGTGGCCTGGCAGAGAACATTGCCGGCAGACCACATGGCCACAAGACCCCACCCAGAAACCTCCTGAGAGATAGCCTGCTGGAAAGATCCCGCAAGACCCTGGCCACAAGATCCCATTTGGAACCCTTTCTGGGGTCAAGGGGAAGCCTCAAATGCCTTCAAATAAAAGGCCTCGCCCTTGGCCCCCTGAGAGCTAACAGGCGGGGCAGCCAATCACAGCCGAAAACAACTGGGGCTCCTCCCCAGCATTAGGAAGAGGGAGGACTAAAGTTCTCAAAAAGGTTTAACCTGGGGCCCCCTACGCGACTCATCCTGTAGCAGACCCACATCCATGTCTAGGACTGTGTACTCTTTTGTTTCTTAATAAACTCTTTACTCCCTTGCCTAACCCTGTGGCATGTCCTTAAATTCTTTTATGCGAGATAAGCCAAGAACCTACAAACCCAGAATCCAGAACCGGCCTTCCACTAACATATTTGGCAAGCCAAGCCAGGAGACAAAGAGACAAGTAATGCTCCCCTGCCCCGCAGAGTATGGTGAGTTTTTGTTAAAGCCTATCTGTGCCCTCTTTGATCTGGGCCCGAGACTCTCACCATGGGCCGTGCCCAGAGGTGTCTTTCTCACTCAGCCCCTGGGAAGCTCTGAAGTTCCTCGTAATCCTTCATGTCTAGGGCACCTGAGGCCATTTGCCTGTCAATTGCAGAACATCACCCTGTAGTTTTTCAACATGCCTCTTAATGTCTGGTTTAACTGCAAACTCAGTCCCTGGCACTGGTCTCTCTCACTGCCAACCTATCTAAGACCTCTGCAATAGGAGGTCAAAAGAAAGATTTCAAGCCAGCCCTTTTTCTAGAAAGAATAGCGCAGTTTGGTAGCTTAGATCTGAACATAGACAGGTCCGGACATCTCCCAAGACATAGCTCACCCGGGGACGCCCAGGCTCATGTTCTCTGTGATTTCCGGGACACAGGGAACCAGAGAAGCAACTCCAAATGTCCCCCAAGGTGAAGTGGCTTGGGCTCTTCAATTTGAAGGCTAAAAGTTCAGTCAGCCAGGATCTGGGACACTGGATCAGCTGACACCTTTTTTCCATTTCTCCCTAGAACAATGGGTGGCTGCTTCTCTAGCATTCCAGCAGACTCCCATTGGGGTGTTCTCAGGAATCGGAACAACCTGCCTGACAGTCTAAAAGAAAGAGGCTAATCTTTTCCTGCCACACCATGTGGCCACAGTACATCCAGGAATGGCCTCTGTATAGGACCCTGGATTCCAGTTAAACCTGGTCAAGAGAGAAGGAGAGGCCAGGCAGACCTGAGGTCTAGAGACAATGTGGTTGTGTCTCCTTAAAGAGATGAGGAAATGCACTACTAAACCAGCCAATTATAAGCTCAGGGAACTTACTCAGGGGCAGAACCTAGAAACCCAGCCAGTCTGCCTCCGAAATCTGGAGAAAGCTGGGCCCTGGGCCCCAACGTCCATTAACTCCCTTTTAGAAACAGCCTTCCCAGTTTTCAACAAGCTAGACCATGCTGCAAAGATTTAGAAAGAAAGGAGCAGCAGGCACATGGTCTGGGATAGTCTCACCTTTCAGCTGCCACAATTAAAGTCACCTTCATGTCAGGGCCATGGGAATCCAGGCTCCAAGTAAGCAGGAACCTGGCCCCAGGCTGCCTCAACACCCAGACCCACAGTGGGATTGCCCCAGGGGAGGACAGAAGGGTCCTGAAGCCATGTATAAACCATCAACTAGAAGGAGACTCAGGTGACCCCTGACATGGCAGGAAAGATTCTTAATTTCTTAATTAATATGGGAGCTGGGAAGCAGATGTAACTCAAGTGATTGAGCTCCCGCCTGGTTCAGTTCCTGGTGCCTCCTGGAGAAGACAAGCAAGACAGCGAACTTATGCAACAAGATGACACAACAAGGAGACACAAAGAAGAAACACAATAAGAATGACAAAGCAGGAAGTAGAGGTGGCTCTAGAGATTGAGTACTTCTCTCCCACATGGGAGGTCCTAGGTTCGGTCCCACTGACTCCCAAACAGACACAGAAAGAACACAGCAATGGACACAGAGAGCAGACAGTGAGCGCAAACAATGGGGGACGGGGGGGGGGGGGGGAATAAATAAATTAAATAAATCTTAAAAAAAAAAAAATTAACATGGGGACCAATTATTCAGTCCTGGCCTGTACTCCTGACCTCTCTAGCCTTAGTTGTGTCTAATAAGAAGAGTGAATGGGGAATCAAGATCAAGGGAGTTTACTAAACTTCTCCCTTGTAGAATAAGGACCCTCCTCATATGCCATTAGTTAAGATTTAAAAGTTCCTGGAAAATGGCTTCTGTCATGTTTTTCTCTATGCTAAGTGGATAAAATTCTTGCTTCTTTTCTAATCTGTGCTTAACTTTGTGTTTAACTTTTTAAATCTGTGTTTAACTTAGTCTGCTCATGACTAGGAACTCATAAATCAGATTTGGGGTTTGCCTGTTAGATATTGAAGGTAACCTAAATATGAGCCTTTGAATGTTAATACTGTACAACCAGCAAGATGGCAGCAAAGTAAGAAGTTCCTAGAGTCAGCTTGTGCTTACAGGGCAGTTAGTAATCACTCAGAGCTATCTAAAGCACCTGTTTGGGGACTCCAGGAGACAAGAAGAGCATCCTGCAACATTCATGAAAGAATGGAAGGAAGAGACTGCCCATCTGCAGAGAAGATTCATAAGTAGAGCACCCCACGCCACAGAAGCTGGTGCCCATCTTCCACTGATGGCTCAAGCCACCTTGGGAGCTATTCCATGGCTGGAATTGGAAGCTCCACTTCCCAAAAATGGGGGAGGAAGAGACAGTTGGGCTCCAACTTCAGATACTGATTAGTAAATTTGGTGGACTAAAGTATATAGACTCTAAAAGACACTAGTCATGTGCAATTTGAGGAGGAAGTCAGGAAAAAAATTCCATTTACATTAGAGACTAAAAGAATCAAATATTAGGAATAAATTTAACCAAGGATGTAAAGCACTTATATTCAGGAAACTACAATGCATGGTAAAAGAAATAAAAAAAGACCTAAATATTTGGAAGAACACTCCACGGTCACAGATTGGAAGATTAAATACCAAGATGTCAATTCTACCGAAATTGATATGCAGATTCAATGCAAGCCTGATAAAAATTCCACCAGCATTCTTTAAATAAATGGAAGACATAACTATCAAATTTATTTGGAAGGGTAAGGAGTTCTGAATAGCCAGAAACATCTTAAAAAGGAAAAATGAAGTTGGAGGACTCTCACTTCCAGACTTTAAACCATATTACCAAGCTACAGTGGTAAAAACTGCTTGGTATTGGCATAAAGATAGACACATAGACCAATGGGACCAAATTGATGGTTCAGTAACAGACCCTCAGATCCATGGTCAAGTGATTTTGATAAACCTGTCAAACTCACCCTGCTTGGGCAGAATAGTCCATTTAACAAACAATGCTGGGACAACTGGATATCCATAGCCAAAAGAAAGAGGACCCCTATCTCACACCTTATATGAAAGTTAACTCAAAATGGATCAAAACCTAAATATAAAAGCAAGAACCATAAAGCTTCTAGAAGACAATGGAGGAATACATCTTCAAGACCTGGTGGTAGGTGGTGGATTCTTAATGGAGGTAAGAGAAGGACTGAGATGGACTACTGATATTTCATGTATGTAAAGTTTTAATTAACTTTATTGTAAAAGTGTGGGAATGTATGGAGTTGATGGTTAACATATTATAGTGAGTAACAGCTGGTTTATGTGTGGGAATGTGGCTGAAAAGAGTAGTCTGGGATGTAAATGTCAATTGAACGAAAGCTAGAGAATAATTTAGAGACTGAATAACACAGTAAACCTAAAGGTGAATGAGAATTGTTTTTGATGATACAGATGCAAGAGTGTCCTTTGTAAGCTAGAGTAGATGTTTGTCACTATTTCAGGGTGGTGGGAATGTGGAGAAACATGGGGAAAAAACAACTGGAGTGATTTATGGACTGTAGTTAAAGCAATACTGTAATATTCTTGCATCTATTGCAAAGATGTACTGTGTTTATAACAGGGGAGTATGGAAAAAGTGTGCCAACTGTACGCTATGGACCATGGTTAGTGCTAATAGTCTAATGATTTTATCTGATAATCTTTAATGTTCCACCACAGTGTGGTGTGTTGATAGAGAAGTGTTGTATGGGAATTCTTCACATGTGCATGATTGTTTTTTAAGTTCGCAACTTCCATAATAAAAATATATTTTTAAAAAATAATAGTGTGGGTTGGGGGAAAATACACCAAATGTAAGATATGGACTATAGTTACTAGTAAGATTTTGATGATATTCTTTCATAATTTGTAACAAATGTCTCACAACAATGCAAGGTTTTGATGGTCAGTTGACATATGGAACTCCTGTATGATGTTATGCATGTTTGCTTTGTAAGTTCACAACTTTTACTCTATACTTACAGTTTGAGTATGTTCATGTATAAATTATATAAAAATAGTAATAATAATAATATAGTGGGTTGGGGGGAAAATACACCAAATGTAAGATACTTTGGTTAGTAGTAATATTTTGAGTAGGCCTCAAGTAAAAGGCCTCACAAGACAGCTAGTGGGCAGGGCAGCCAATCAGAACAGCAAACAGCTTGGGCTCCTCCCCCATATTAGGAAGAGGGAGGAGTAAAAAAGTCTTAAAGAGGTCTAACCTGGGACTGCATGAGACTCATCCTGTAGCACTCCCCTACCCACATGAGACTCATTCTGTAGCACTCCCCTACCCACATCTAGGACTGTGGACTCTTCTTGTTTCTTAATAAACTCTTTACTCACTTGCCTACCCTGTGGCATGTCCTTAAATTCTTTTATGGACGTTAGCCAAGAACATAGAAGCCCAGAACCCAGAGCCTTCTGCTAACATGAAAGTGGCCTGGGATTTCATTTTCTCTTCTTTTTTTAATAATTATATTTGAACTTCGAAAAATAAAATGACAAAAGGCAGCTTAACAAATTATGGAAGCATTACTTTAAAAAATTCTGTCCATGCACATTTATCTAATTTAATCCTAAAAACAAATTCAATTGTCTCTCCAGTGTTCCAAAAGATGAATAAATGAGCGCAGATTTAGGTCAACACATGACCAAGGTCTCCTGGTTAATGAAGAAAATGAAAAAAAAAGCTTGATTATATTCACGTCTCATAAAACTAAATCCCATATTCAGTTTTTGTGGGGGTTTTTGCCTTTAGCATTGATATAGTACCTTCTTTGCCTTTGCTACAAAAATATTAGTTAACATTATTATTGTTATCTTCATCTTTAAGTTACATTAGTTGTCCCTCTTGATATAGATTTGGAGTGGACACAACCATTTCAGGGTCCACAGGATGGAGGAATGGAATATGGATTAGAGTGGACTTACTGATATTCTATTCATGAACTATTGTGATTAGTAATCGAAGAAAATTTGGCACTGGTGTGGAGAAAGTGGCCATGGTGGCTGCTGGGGGTGAAGAATGGGAGGAAGAGATGAGCTGTGGAGGTGTTTTCGGGACTTGGAGTTGTTCTGGGTGATGCTGCAGGGGCAGTTACCGGACATTGTATGTCCTCCCATGGCCGACTGGGTGGAACGTGGGAGAGTGTGGGCTATGATGTGGACCATTGACCATGAGGTGCAGCGGTGCTCAGAGATGTATTCACTAAGTGCAGTGAATATCTCATGATGATGGAGGAGATTGTTGCTGTGGGAGGAGGAGTGGGGTGTGGGGGTTGGGGGGTATATGGGGACCTCATATTTTTTGAATGTAATATTAAAAAAATAAAGACAAAAAAATAAATTACATAAGTTGTATTTTCCCCATGTATCACCATATTCTTAACACCTTGTAATAGAGGAACATTCTTATATTTGTATTATTAACCAAAATCCTCATCTACCACCAAAATCACTATTATTATACAGTCCCTATATTTTCCTCGAGCTGTCTTTTAATTAACATTAACTTTCCTAGACTACCCCTTTCAGTCATATCACATTATACTCATTGTAATGTTATATAATGTTAGTTATAATGTGTCATTATAATGGGTCACCATCAAGTCTATCCATTTCCACATATTTACAATCAACCTAATTAAACATTCTACATACATTCAGTCTCAACTCCCTCTTCTCAACCCACAGTCTCTCTCCTACATTTACTCTATAGTTTAACTCCATAAGATTCATCAAATTTTGTTCATATCAGTGAGACCATATAATATTCATCCTTTTGTATCTGGCTTATTTTACTCAACATAATATCCTCAAGGTTCATCCATGTTGTCATACGCATCCAAAATTAATTTCTTCTTACAGCTGAATAGTAGTAAATTATGTATATACTACATTTTCCTTATCCATTCATAAGTTGACTGGCACTTAGGTTGTTTCCATCTTTTAGCCATAGTGAATAATGCCGTTAAGAACATAAGCATGCAAATATTTGTTTGTGTCCCTGCTTTCAGTTCTTCTGAATATACCCCTAGTAGCGTGATTGCTGGATCATACAGCAGTTCTATGTTTAGCTTCCTGAGGAAAACCCAAACTGTCTTCCACAGAAGTTGCACCAGTCTACATTTCCATCGACAATGAAGGAGTATTCCTATTTCTCCAAATCCTCTCCAGCACTTGTAATTTTCTGTTTTATTAATAATGGCCATTCTGTAAGGCATGAAATGATATCTCATTGTAGTTTTCATCTACATTTTACTAATAGCTAGTGATATTGAGCATCTTTTCATGTACTTTTTGGCCATTTGTATTTCCTCTTTGGAAAAACGTCTGTTCAAGTCTTTTACCCATTTTTTAACTGGGTTGCTTGTCTTTTTATCATGAGTTGTGTGGTCTCTTTGGAAATCAAACCCTTATTGGATATGTAGTATCTGAAAAATTTCTCCCAGTGAGTAGGCTGTCTTTTCACCATCTTAAAGTCATTTGATGATATTGCAGGAACAGATGCTGGACATTATATATCCTGCCACAACCCACTGAATGGACTGGGGGATAGTGTAAACTACAATGTAAACTATAATCAATGCAGTGCAGCAGTGCTCCAAAATGTATTCACCAAAATGCAATGAATGTGCCACAATAAGGAGAGACTTTGATGATATGGGAGGAGTGGGATGGTTGGGGTGCGGGGTATATGGGAACTTCTTATACTTTTTAATGTAACATATTTTGTGATCTATGTATCTTTAAAAAAAAAAAAAAGAAAGTCACACTAACTAAGGAGGATATGGTCTCTTCTTCCTCCTATGTCCATGTGATGCCTGCAGCTGCTGTAAATAAGAATTTCAGATTTTTATTATGTGATTATTTAAATTATGTAATTTTAAAAATATTTTGAACTGGATTTCTAACATTGATGATGAGGATCGTAAGTAGAGCAGCATTTTTTTTTAAACAAAGAGAACTAAATATTTTTTAAAAGCATTTGAAGCATAAAAGTGTTTGATTTTGAGAAGGTCCCATTTATCTTTTTTTTCTTTCATTGCTAATGATTTAGCTATAAGGTTTAAGAAACCACCGACTACAACAGTATCTTGAAGATATTTCCCTACATTTTCTTCCAGGGGTTTTATAGTTCTAGTTTTTACACTTAGGTCTTTGGTCCATTTTGAGTTAATTTTTGTATAAGGTGTGAGATAGGAGATAGGGGTCCTCTTTCTTTCTTTTAGATATGGGTACCAGTTCTCTGAGAACCATTTATTGAATAGACTTTTCTGATCCATTTGGGTGGGTTAAACAGCCTTTTCAAAAATCACTTGCTCATAGATGTGAATGTCTATTTCTGAACTCTCTGTTCAATTCTATTGGTCAATCTGTCTCTCTTTACTCAAGTGCTATGCTGTTTTTACTACTGTAGCTAAGTAATATGCTTTAATGTAGGGAAGTAAAAGGCCTCCAACTTCATTCTTTTTTAAAATATTATTGGCTATTTGGTGGCCCTTACCTTTTGAGATAAATTTGATAATTGGCTTTTTCAATTCTGCAAAAAAAAAAAAAGGCTGTTGAAAAAAAATAGTTTTAAGAAGCTGTTGGAATTTGTATTGGGGTTATGTTGAATCTATAACTCAGTTTAGGTAGAATTGGCATTTTAATGATATTTAGTCTTCCAATTCATAAATATGGAAGTCCTTCCATTAATTTAAGTTTTCTTTGGTTTCTTTTAGCAATGTTTTGTAGTTTTCTGACTACAGGTCTTTTTTGTCCTTCATTAAATTTATTCCTAAATATTTGATTCTTTTGGTTGTTATTATAAATGAAATTTTTTTTCTGACTTCCTCTTTAGTTTGCTCATTAGTAATGTATAGAAATGCTATTGATTTTAACACATTATTCTGATATCCTGTCACTTTGCTAAAGTAGCCTATTTGTCTAATAGCTTCATTATGAATTTTTTGTAATTTTCTAGGTATAGGATCGTATTATCAGTGAATAACAAATTTTACTTCTTCCTTTCTTATTATGGTGCCTTTATTTATTTTCTTGCCTTATTGCTCTAGCTAGAACTTCTAGCACAATATTGAATAACTGTGGAGACAGTGGGCATCCTTGTTTTGTTCCTGATCTCAGGGGAAAAGCTTTCAGTCTTTCACCATTGAGTATAATGTTAACTGTGGGTTTTTCATATGTGCATATATTGAGAAAGTCTCCTTCTATTCCTATCTTTCAGGGTGTTTTTATCAAGAAAAAATGTTGTATTTTGTTAAATGCCTTTTCTGCATCAATTGAGATGAATATATGGTTTTTCATCTTCAGTGTATTAATGTGGTGTATTACACTGATTGATTTTGTAGTGTTGAATCACTCTTGTATACCTGGTATAAAACCCACTTGATCATGGTGTATAATTTTTTTATGTGGTTTGAATTCAGTTAGCAAGTATTGTATTGAGGATTTTTATATCTATATTCATTAGAGAAATTGGTCTGTAATTTTCTTTTTTGTAATATCTTTATTTGGCTTTGGTGTTAAGGTGATGTTGAATTGAAAGAATGAGTTTGGTAATGCCCCTCCCACACATTCAAGTTTTTGGAAGCATTTGAGCAAGATTGGTATTAGATCTTTTTAAAGTGATTGGTAGAATTCACCTGTGAAGGAATCTGGTCCTGGGCTTTTTATTTTGGGGAAGTTTTTATGATTGCTTCAAGTTCTTTGTTGATTGCTTTATTGAGGTCTTCTATTTCTTCTAGGGTCAGTGTGGGCTTCCTGTGTTTCTAGAAATTTATGCATTTCATCAATGTTGTCTAGTTTGTGGGCATAGTTGTTCATAATATCCTCTTATGAATTTTTATTTCTCCAGGGTCAGTAGTAATGTCCCCCTTCTCATTTCTGATTTTTAGTTGCATTTTCTCTTTTTTTTCTTTGTTAGTCCTGCTGAAGGTTTGTGAATTTTGTTGATATTCTCAAAGAACAAAGTTTTGGTTCTGTTGATTCTTTCTATTTTTTTTAATTCTCCATTTCATTTATTTCTGCTTTAATCTTTTTTATTTCTTTCCTTCTGCTTGGTTTGGGTTAGTTTGCTGTTCTTTTTTTAGTTCCTCCAGATGTGCAGTTAAATCTTTTGATTTTACTTATTTTTCTGTTTTAATATGAGCATTGAGGGCTATAAATTTCCCTCTTAGCAC
Source organism: Dasypus novemcinctus (assembly GCF_030445035.2). Taxonomy (NCBI): domain Eukaryota; kingdom Metazoa; phylum Chordata; class Mammalia; order Cingulata; family Dasypodidae; genus Dasypus; species Dasypus novemcinctus. Next base: position 48,236,639 of record NC_080690.1, on the reverse strand, counting down.
TGCCTTCCCTGCATCCCATAGGTTCTGAAATGTTGTGTTCTCATTTTCATTCATCTTGAGATATTTGATTTCTCTTTAAGTTCTTCTTTGACCCACTGATTATTTGTGCATTTTTAATCTCCATATATTTGTGAATTACCACCTTTTCCACCTGTTTTTGATTTCCAGCTTCATTCCATTGTGATTGGAAAAAGTGCTTTGTATAATTTCAATCTTTTAAAATTTATTGAAATCTGACTTAAGACCCAACATATGGTCTGTCCTGGAGAAAGAGCCATGATTTCTGAGGAGCCTCCTGCCCTGCCCTGCTGTTGAGGGATGCAGAGGTCCACAAATGTCTCCAGTTGAGGCCTGAGTATCACCTGAGCCTGGCTTCACACTTTGGGTTGCCAGATTTAGCAAATAAAAATACAGGATATTTGGTTAAATTTTAATTTCAGATGAACAACAAATACATTTTTAGTAAAAGCTACTTCTAAGCACCCCCAAAAGTGGTCAAGCACCCACGACTTCCCTTTACTCACATATTGTCTTTTAACTTGACAGCAAAGTATAACACAACATGCAGAACAGTGCAAAGATCCCAGGTGTGCAGTGGAGTGACTTTTCATGAAGTTAATACACTGTCATAACTGACATAACATTTCTAGAACCCCGGAAACCCTACCATGGCCTCCTCTGTCACTATCCCCTATTCCTCCCCCATCTCCAGGCCTGGAAACCAGGAAATTGATTTCACCCATTTTTAAATTTGGACAACTGGACTCAGGCAGTATGTGCTCCTGTGCCTGCGCTGCTTTCGTTTGGCATCATGTTAGCTCATACATTTTCATCACAGCCAAAGACATAATTTATGAAAATGTGGGCCCCTTGTTCAAAACGTATTAAGAATATCAAGGTGGCAATACAAAGCATTACATCAAGCATGGGCCCTTCAGAGCTCAAAGCCCAGGGAGCCAGCCTGATTTCAACTGTTTGTTTGCTTGAAAGTCTCCCCTTCCTTGGGGGTAGAAGCTGTGTCAGGCACTGGGGATGGTTTCAGACACTGTGAGCTCTGCCAAAACCTCTGCAGGGCTTTTACACCAAGAACTTCACAGAGGTCCTAGGGCCTGAAGGAAGGATGGTTGTTATTAGCATTATCCCCAGGCCAAAAATGCCACAGGACTAACCCAAGGTCTCACATTCAGGCCCTCTGCCTCCAGGTCACCTGCTCCTTGCCATTTGGCCGCACCCAGGTCTGCATCATCTCCCACTACATGTCATCTTCTAGGCTCAGGATGAAGAGAAAGAAAATAAAGAATCCCTGCCCAAAAGGAACTTAAGCTCCAAAAGGAAAACAAAAACTTATGTGAAATGAAAAAATTATTAACCCAAACATTTCTTCCTTCCTTCAGGTCTTGTAGCTGCAAGCCCCAGAGACTATCTCTGTCAGTCCAAGCAAGAGGAATCCTTTACAAGTCAGGCTGGGTGAGCTGGACTGGAGGCTAGTGGAACTCTGAATAACTGAGCAGTGGGACCCAAACAGTGCACACAGTATGTTCAGCGCCCAACTGCTCTGATGAGCATCCCATCTCTCTCCATTCCTGCAACTCTTGCTCAGTCCCAGCACAAAGCCTGATTATCTGAGCTCTGGTCAGGTGCCCCACACCTGGCTGTCCCAAGGCTTGGAGAAGGAGGACCTGTTCCTCTGGTTCCTGCAGTAGCAGGGAAGGAGTTCCCCAGAAGGAAATTAAGGAGTCTCTGGAACCAAAGAATGGAAACTTGGTGGCTGAAAAATGTCTAGAATTCCCTACCATGCACATATTTGTTTATAAAGCCAGTACATAGAACCTGGAGGTACCCCCATTTTTGGAAATCATGCTGGAGAAACTAGTAGAGGTATTATAGGAAATGAGTCATAGCAAGCATGAAGACTCTAGTGTATGTGGATAAAGTCAAAGCCCTCAAGCCCGACACTTACAGATGAGGAGCTGTGACATGGTCAAGCTTCAACACACCGATGCACAGGTCAATACCCTACCCTCTCAGGGACATGGCTTCTTCTGAAGAAACACCATGTGAAACATCAGGGGCGTGGCCTATAAGAAGCCTAGAAAGGAGTGGCAAGGCCAGCTGAAAAGAATGCCCTCCTGTGACATAGGAGAGGCCTAGAATCTGGCAGACACTGTGTCACTAGGCCTCACTTGGTGTGATCTGAAAGGATCAAGCGTCTAGCCTCCATCCTACCTCAGCTCCTGTCCCAGCTGACAGGATGTTTCCTGAGAAGTTACTCTTGAAGGACCATGAACCTTGGGATAAGAGCTGCCCATTGCTCTTTGGTCTGAGGGAAAGGTCTCTAATTGCCTTTACTACACCTCTGTCTTGTGCTAGGCAGAGTGCTACTAAATGCCTAACTATATAGGGCATGTTCAAAAAGTTGTGGAAATTCTTGATTCACTTGTGTAAGCACTTCCTACTTCAATCCAGGTAGCTCACAGCCTGGTGCTTCTTTTCCATGTATCAGTTAGCTATTGCTGTGAAACAAACCACCCCCAAAGCTCAACAGCTTAAAAAAACAATATCTTCTTATTTTTCCTGAATTTGTGGGTGGGCTGGGGTCCTGCTAGATTCTGTGCTGGGCTGGAGCCACCTAGGTGGGCAGTTCTTCCATGTATCTCACATATGTATCTCATCCTCCTCCTGAGGCCCAGCAGGCTTTGCCCTTCTTTTGGAGCTAGCAGAAATGCACAAGACAGCAAGCACACAGAGCTTCTTGAAGTTCAGGCTCATAACTGCCACACTATCAGTTCAGCCTTGTTCCATTGGCCAACACATGGCCAACCCGGAGTCAGAATGAGAGCCCTGCAAAGTTATATGGTTGTGGTGGTTTGAAGCTGTATGTACTCCAGAAAAACAAACAAACAAAAAACTTTTTCTAAAGTTATCCATTCCCATGGATAGAAACCCATCTTAAGTAGGACCTGTTGATGAAACCACATCAGTTAAAGTGTGACCCACCTCAATCAAGTCTATTATTGGAGTCCTTTAAGAGAATGAAACTCAGACAGAGAGAGGATGCCACAGAAGCAAGAAGCTGAAACAGCACCTGAAAGAGAAGGAAGAGACCAAGAGACACCCACATGTACCTTGCCAAGTGACAAGCTAAAGACTAGGGATCACCAGTAGGCAGCCCCACAATGCCACAGTCAGGGAGAAGGCCTTGCTTTGATGATGCCTTGATTTGGACATTTTCCAAGTTGCAAACCCATAAGCAAATTCCCATTGTTTAAGCCAAACAATTTCATGGTGTTTGCTTAAACAGCCTAGGAAACTTAATAAAACAATGGTGAAGGGTATGGATAAAGGCAGGTAAAGAACTGGGCCTATTAATGTACTCTGCAACCTGAGGGTGAGCCGAGATGGAGAGCAGACTAGAAAGTGAGCTTGATCCAAGCTGGGGAGGCAAGGGCAAGCTGGGAAGAAAGCCGAGCCTGCAGGCAGACCCAGGCAGGCAGCAGAGGCTAAGGAAGGCAAGAAGCCACTGAGCTGGCCAGCCACAAGAGGCCTATAGCAGGCTGGGTATGAGCACGAATCTAATCATCTTCTCCTATGCCCAGAAAGGGCTGGTGATGGGGTCCCAAGCCCATAAAGAGTCATACCAGGGAAGACCTGTTCCAAAAACCAGGAGCAATTTCAGAAGTGTATGTTTTTATTGTTTTTATTTTTTTAAACACTTTTTTAAAATTAAAGTTAATACATCATCCCTGCTGGAGGTGGGGCTGGGGCTTATGCTAGAGCTGCAATCTGATCTAGATGTAGCCGGCCTCTACCTGCACTGTGATTTTCAGTCCACCCTGCTTCACCTGGTGCCAGGCACTGATCACATAGTTTTTGCCCCTTCATTCTGTAAATGTGATGTATTATATTAATTGATTTTCTTATACTGAACCACCCTTGCATACCTGGGATAAATCCCACTTGATCATGGTATATAATTCATTTAATGTGCTGTTGGACTTAGGTTGCTAATATTTTGTTGAGAATTTCTGTATTATATTCATAAACGATATTGATCTGTAATTTTCTTTTCCTGTGGTCTCTTTCTTTTTATTAGAGAAATTGTGGGTTTACAGAGCAATCATGCATTAAATTCAGGATTCCCATATACTACTATAGCATGCATTATACCTTGCATTGGTGTAGTACATTTGTTACAATTGATGAAAGCACATTTTTATAATTATACTATTAATTATAGTCCATGGTTTACCTTAGGCTTCACTGTTTGTGTTAGTGCTGTTCAGTGTTTTTTAAAAGTTTCATTCTTTAGCATATATACAACCTAATATTTCTCCTTTTAACCACATTCAAATATATATATTTCAGTGCTGTTAATTACAGTTCACAATGTTGTGCCAACATCATCACCATCCATTACCAAAACATTTCCATCATTCCAAATAGGAACTCTGTATATTTTAAGCCATAACTTCCCATTCCCTACCCCCACCTCATACCCATGTTATTAGTCAGCCAAAGGGGTGCTGATGCAAGGTACCCTTTATAAAATCTATTGGCTATTATAAAAGATACATATTTGGGGGTAGAAACTTACAATCACAAGGTCATAAAGAGGTAAGTTACTTCCCTCACTAAAGTCTGTTGCCACATGTTGGAGCAAGATGGCTACTGGTTTCTGTGAGGGTTCAGCCTTCCTTCTTCCTCTTAAGGCTCCATGGTCCAAGCTTCTTCCTATCTCAGCTGTAGGCTGGCGTAAGTCTCATCTCTCTCCCTGGGGCTCATTTCTCTCTGGGCTCACCTGCAGCTGTAGGCTATCAGGCTCATTTCTCTTCCTGGGGCCACTGCCATGTGTAATGGAGCCTTCTCTCTTTTCTCACATGTCTGCATCTCTGTGTCTACTTCTGTGTAAGAGTCTATTTTATCAGCCCAAGGGGGCTGGGACTCAATGCTGCATCACACTCTAATGATGTAGTTGAATCAAAGCCCTAATCTTAACATAATTTAATCAGACATCTCAGCTGAATCTCGTAGAGTCAAAGAGTATCACACCCAGAGAAACAGATCAGTTTACAAACATAATCAATATTTCCTTTTTCTTGTCTATGGAATTCATAATATCAAGCTGCCACACCCTGCAACCTATACTCTAGATTCTTTATCTGGCTTTGGTATGAGGATGATGTTGGCCTCAAAGAGTGATTTTGGAAGTGTTCCCTCCTCTTCAATTTTGTGGAAGAGTTTGAACTGTATTGGTGTTCATTCTTCTTGGAATGTTTGATAAAATTTCCCTATGAAATAAAAAAAATTAAAAATTTTTCAAAAATTTCCCTGTGCATCTGTCTAATTCTAGGCTTTTCCTTGAGAGGCTTTTTGTTTTTTAAATTAACAACTTTATTTATAAATTTTGCTGATGTTTAATACTGCCAGTTCAAGTATTTTAGGAAAAGAGCAATTTTAATGTATAGGTTTTTTTTTAAACTAGAGAAGTTGTGAGTTTACAAAGCAAGCAGGCATAACATACGGGATTCTCATCTATCACCCCACCACCTCCACCTTGCATTGTTGTAGAACATTTATTACAAATGATCAAAGAGCATCATTGAAATGTTACCACTAACTATAGTCCGTAGCTTACATTTAGTGTATGTTTTCCATAAACTACCCTATTATTAATGCCATGAGCATTCTCAGAGAGGTATTTTTATTACTGGTTTGTTGTGATTTTCTATTACTTTTTTGAATCAGTGGAAGTAGTTTGTGTGTTTCTAGGAATTTGTCCATTTCATCTAGGTTATTTTGTTGGCCTACAGTTCATATTATCCTCATAAACTTTTTTTTACTTCAGTGGGGTTGGTAGTAATGTCTCCCTTTTCATTTCTGATTTTAATCATTTGTGTCCTGTCTCTTTTTTGATTCATCAGTCTAGCTAGAGTTTTGTCAATTTTGTTGATCTTGCCAAAGAACCAATTTTTGGTTTTGTTGATTCTTTCTATTTTTTTTTTCTCTATTTAATCTTGCTCCTCTCTAATCTTAGTTATTTCCTTCCTTCTGCTCATTTTGGGTTTAGTTTGTGCTTCTTTTTCTAGTTCTTCAAGTTTTGAGGTCAGGTCTCCTATTTGAAATTTTTATTTTTTTTTTTAACGTAGGCCTTTAGAATTATAAATTTCCTGTTCAGCACTGCCTTTCCTGCATCTTATAATTTTGGGTACATTGTGTTTTCACTTTCATTCACCTCAAGATTTCTCTTGTGATTTCCTCTTTAATCCATTTGTTGTTTAAGAGTATGTTGTTTAATTTCCACATATTTATGAATTTTTCCATTTCTCCCTGTTATTGATTTCTAACTTCATTCCATTGTGGTTGGAGAAGATACATTGTAAGAGTTCAATATTTTTTAATTTTTTGAGACTTGTTTTGTGACATAAGATATGGTTTATCTGGAGAGTGGTCCATATGCACTTAAGAAGGTATATTTTGTTGTTGTGGAAGCAGTATTTCAATAGCCTTTCCAGATAAATTTTGGATAGTCTTCTTTGATTCTATGTAAAAACTTTACAAGTAGTAGTTTCTTAAAGGAAAGTTACAACGTAGAATCTAAAAACATGTCTCTAAGCTTTTTGTACTCTTTCATTAAAATTCACTGGCCCATCTTGTACTTTGTACCTTGCAAAATGGGTTTCTTTCTTTGCTGACAAATCTAGTAAGATCTTACTTTTTTATCCAATCTGACAACCTCACTTATTTAATTGGTGTTTTAGATAATTTGTCATTAATGCAATTATTTATATGGTTGTATTGAAATCAACTCTCTTTCTAGTTGTTTTGTAGTTGTTCCATCTGGTCTCTGTTCCATTTTTACTCTTTTTCTGTCTGCTTCTGGCTTAAGTGTGTTTTATGAATTCTATTTTTCTTCTTTATTGACTTATCATTTATACCTCTTTTTAAAATTGTGCTTAATATGGTTCCTAAGGTTTATAATATACATCTTGCACTAAGGGTCTACCCTCAAAGAAGCAGATGTGACTCAAGCAATTAAACTCCTGCCTACCTCATGGGAGGTCTGGGTTCAGTTCCTGGTGCCTCCTAAAGAAGAAAAGCAAGACAGTGAGCTGATGCAACAGGCTGGTGCAGCAAGCTGATGCAACAAGATAATACAACAAGAGACACACAGGGGAAAACACAATGAGAGACCCAACAAAGCAGGAAGTGGAGGTGGCTCAAGCGCTTAGGCACTTCCCTCCCACATGGGAGGTCCCAGGTTCAGTTCCTGGTGCCTCCTTAAAAAAAGAAGACAAGCACACAGCAAACAGATATAGCAAATGCAAACAGTGAGGGGGCAGGAAGAAATGGATAAATAAATTAAATCTTAAAAAAAAAGTCTACCATCAAATAATATTATACCACTTCACTTATAAGAATATTGGAACAGTATATTCCCAATTTCTTCCTTCCATATTTTGTAGTGTTATCATATGTAAGTATACATATACTATAAGCTCTCAATAATTGCTACAATTTTTTTTTCAGTTGTGCAAATTCTTTATATATTCCTTATCTTTTTTCTTTTGTTTTATTGGGGTGAGATTTGCATAGTACAAAATTATTAAAGTAAAAAATTCAGTGGCATTTAGTATATTCAAAATTTTGTGCAACTGCCACCTCTATCTACTTCCAAAATATTTTTATCACCCTGAAATAAAACCCTGTACCCAGTAAGCAGTTACTGCCCCATTCTCTCCTTCCCCCAGCTACTGCTTTCTGTTTCTATGGGCTTGCCTAATCTGGACATTTCATACAAATGGGATCACACAATATGTGACTTTTTATGTCTGGAATCTTTGACTTAGCATAATGTTTTCAAGGTTCACCCACATTATATCGTGGATCAGTACTTCATTCCTTTTTATGACTTCATTCCTTTTTATGTCATTGTATATATATATATCACAATTTGTTTATCCATTTATTCATTGATGGACATGGGTTTTTCCCATCTTTTGGCTATTGTGAACAGTGCTGCTATGAATATCCATGAACAAGTATTTGTTTGACTACCTGCTTTCAATTCTTTTGGGTATATACCTAGAAATGGAATTGCTGGGTCATATATGGTAATTCAGTGTTTAGTTTTTTGAGGAAAATGTTTTCCACAGCAGCTGCACCATTTTATATTCCCACCAGCAATATATGAGGTTGTAAATTCTCCACATCCTCACCAACATTTGTTGTCCCCGCCCCCTTTTTTTTAAGTAATAGCCATCCTAGTGGGTGTAAAGTATTATCTTGTTGTGGTTTTGATATGCATTTCCCTAATGGCTTATGATATTGAGCATCTTTTCATATGTCTTTTGGCCATTTGCATACTTTCTTTGGAGAAATATCTATTCAAGACTTTTTCCCATTTTTAAATGAGTTTGTTGTTGTTGTTGTTGTTCATTTGTAAGAATTCTTTATATAGACTGGATATTATTGCTTACCAGATGTATAGCTTGCAAATATTTTCTCCCATTCTGTAAGTTGTCTTTCACTTTCTTGATAATGCCCTTTCATGCACAAAAGTTTTTAATTTTGATGAAGTTGAATTTACATCTTGCTTCACTTGTTGCTTATACATTTGGTGTCATATTTAAGAATTCATTGCCAAATTCAAGGTCATGAAGATTTAATCCTGTGTTTTACTCCAAGAGTTTTATAATTTTAGCAGTCATATTTAGGTATTGATCCATTATGAGTCATTTTGCATGTGGCTATCCAGTTGTTCCAGCACTATTTGTTAAAGAGAGAATTCATCCCCCATTGAATTGTCTTGGCACCCTTGTGGAAAATCAATTGGTCATAGATATATGGGCTTATTTCTGGTCTCTCAATTCTATTCTATTTGTCTATATGTCTATCCTTTTCCCAGTACTACCCTATTTAGGTTACTTGTAGCTTTGTAGCAAGTTTTGAAATCAGGAAATATGAGGCTTCCAACTTTATTTTTCCCATATTGTTTTGGCTATTCAGGGCCCTTTAAATTCTATATGAAGTTGAGGATCAGCTTTTCCATTTCGGAAAAAAAAAGCTTTTAAAATTTTTTTAGGGATTGCATTGAATCTGTAGATTGCTTTTGGGAGTATTGCCATGTTAACAATATTAAGTTTTCCAATCTGGACACAGAATGTCTTTCTATTTATTTAAATCTTTAATTTCTTCAGCAATGCTTTGTAGTTTCAGTTTATGTACAAATTTTTCACCTCCTTGGTTAAATTAAATTAGCTTTAAACTGATTAAAAATAAGAAAAAAGTCTTCTACATTTACCTTCATTTTAACCATTTCCAGTTGAATACAGGTCAGTGATACCATGGACCAAATTTGTATGTCTGTGAATCTTTTACCAAACTCATTTCTTGTTAATGTATCTCATAACTTCTGCTTTTGTGCTCCCTCCAAATTGGGCTGGGGAAATGAACCTGGCCTGGCTAGTTACTATAGTTCCTGCATATATAGGGTCAGGTAACAGTAATGAACAATAATTAGGAAATAGGGCAGATTATCCATCTGGGTGATCATAGAGTCACCTGGGGAAATTTTTAATTTATGGAAAATTTAAAACAAATTAAAAATACAATATCATAATGAAGCACCACATGACTGTTACCCACCTTCATGGTCAATTATATCTCATTTGTACCCCCATATACTGTCCCCCCTAATTATTTTGAAGCACATCCCTTACATTATATTAGTTAATCCGTAAACATTTCAGTATGTATCTCTGAAAGATTAGGACTCTGTGAAAATATAAACATAATAACATTATCACACCTAAGCAAATAATGTCATAATGGTTCTTTAATATCATTCAATTGGATCTCTAGTTGTGGAGACTTGAAACCACACGTATCCCAGAAAATTATGTTCTTAAAGCTATCCATCCTTGTGAGTGTAAATCTGTTGTAGGTAAGACCTTTCAAATAGGTTACTTCAGTTAAGGTATGGCCCGGGGTGGGTCTTAATCTTCTTGCTGGAGGCCTTTATAAACAGGATGAATACAGAAAGAGCCATGGAAGCAAGAAGTTGAAAGCAAAAAAAAAAACCAAAAACTGAAGGGAAGGGAGAGACCACCAGATTCCTCCACATGCCTGGCCATATGACAGAGCAGCTGGCAGTCGGTCTTCAGGAAGAAAGCATTGTCTTGATGATGCCTTGATTTGGACATTTTCATGGCTCCAAAACAGTAAGATGGTAAGCTTATAAATTCCCATAGTTCGAGTCAATATGTTTTATCATATCTGCTTTCAGCAGCTTAGCAAACTAAAACACTAGTCAAGGTTAAAATTTTATGGCACTTTGAAAAAAAACTCAGAAAAAGAAAAAGATGCTTCTGGCTTTCCCCAGGTCAGACCTCCTAAACCATGATCTCTGTAGTTCAACAAGCTCCCCAGATGGCTATTCAGTAGCCTGATTTGGGATATCCTGTTGTGTCCCCATCACACTAACAAAGCACAGGGACTTCCCTCTGACTCTCTGTGGTAGGTGGCCAGTAGCCTCAGCTGGTCACATCTCCAATGATGAGAAACTTCCATTGGGAAGCAGTGAGAAATGCCTCCCTTTAAATCTTTTTTTGTTCTTAATAGAGGAAAAACTTGAACACATTTCCCTTTGAAATAAATAAGAATTCAAACATTCCAGATAAGGTTAAAGTGATCTTGGGCTACAACCCCCAGTTGTGGTTCCGGCCCCAGTTATAAATTTGCTGAGTATCTTTCCATACTATTTGTCATGCTTTGAACATTCTTCCTTAGGCTGTACCCCAAATTTGTCTCCCTTGGAACTTCTGGGCTTTTGCAATCTGTTCCCTCTACTTTTTAATTGCCCTGCCAAAATGTGAAGATGGCTCTTGTGGCCTCTCAAGCTTTTTCTTCTCCAGCTTACAGTCCCCTCTTCTCCTGGCCTTGACATGGCCAAAGTCTTGTCAAGGTTCAGGCCAGGTTCTCTGGGCCCCAGAACCCAGTCCTGCTCAGCTGTCTACCCTGAGGGCCTCCATCAGCTTGGTCCACCAGGGATGAAGGTGCTAAGGCCTAGAGGAAAAAACCCCTCTCTTCACATGGAGTGGAAGAAAGAAGACAGCTGGTCCATAGAAGCAGTTTCACAGATCTTCCTGGAGGCCTTCCCTGTTCTGGGCAGTGGAGAATGGCCAAAGTGAACACAGCCTTCAAGAGCATGCTGGCTGAGCAGAAGAAGAAGCTGGCAGCAGTTCCAGAAACAAGACAAGGAGCTGGAAGTGACAGGAGGAGCCATTGAAATTCTGAGTACGTGCATGGCCACATAACCCATTGGCATTCCCGGCCAGACTAGGGGGAAGCCCTGTAGCTGCTCTGCTCATGGGTTGAAGGGAGAGGAGATTGGGGCAGCATATCCCTTCAGTTCTGCCCCCAGATGCACTAGCTAAAGACTAGTGAGCCCCTTGCTAAGCCTTGGAATGGCCACTAACAGAGAAAAAGAGCCCCATCTGAGTAGGTTATGCCAAATTGTGCCCCACCACCAGAAGCAGAAGAGGGTTCCTGTGGAAGGGAAAAGAAGGTGGCTACCAAAACCCTTCCCTGCCTGCGTTTGTTTCCAAAAAGCCCTGCTACAGAGGAGAGAGAGCATTCTCAGTATAGATAAAATTCTCCTGGTCAGAAATTTGAAAGGAGAAAGAAGTGCTTTCCTCAATTTAGAAAGGAGTTTTCTCTAAGACTGGGGTAAAAATGAAGAGAGGTCTGTGGTTCTGCAAACTCCTGCCTCCCCATAGTCCTGCTGAGCAGGGCTACATCACGTCCCTACATCGTGTCCCTACATCACATCCTTTCATCATATCCATCATGTTCTGTGTGCAGCTGGGAGGCACCTCCCAGGAGCACTGTCTTCTCTGGGCCCCTAAGGGAGGCCAGAGTTCCTGCCATGGCCTGTGGGCTGCAGGAAGAGCCACCAAGCTCACCCTGGAGGGTAGAAGACCCCTAAGGACCTGAGGTTGTCTTCTTCCCACTAGCTTGGCAGAATCAGGGGCTAGGACGATGGAATTCTAGAAAACAAGGTATCTCATCTCACTCCCTAAGTTTGAGGCCCAAGAGAGTAAGCACCGGCTCAGAGAAGAACCCAAGTCAGATTACACTCCAGCAAGGGTTTTCCCATGACACTACACTCTGTTTTCTCCTTTCAAAGGTAAAGCAAGCAGGAGTGTGCCAGTGAAAAGAGACTTAAGGAAGAGAGATGTGGGAGGAAGAAGGGTGCAGGAGTGGCTCCTCTCTCTCTCCACCACTCAGCTGGCACCCCAGTGTAATGAGGGTCACCCCTCCCCAAGCCAACCAGATTGGGAGGGGGTATGGAGCACAGTTGATGCCCACCCAGGATGGCATCTACCCAGAAGAAATGCCTGCTGCCCTTTTCTAATCCAGTGAGGTTAGATGCCTCATCACCTTAGGAAACACGCTAGAATTACCTGGAACTTCATCGTCATCTGCTTTGCAGGAATTGCCATTTGTCCATATACTCCCTCTACAGTCAAGATACTGAACAGCTCCAGCACTGCTAGGGCCCCTCCTATTGCTCTTTGATAGCCAGACCCATTTCCTTCCTGGCAAACTCCCCTCCTCCCACTCTCTGCCAATCACTAGTCTGTCCTCTGTTTCTAACATTTTGTCGTTTCAAAAATGCTATAGAAATGACATTACACAGTATGTAACCTTTTGGGATTGACTTTTTACTTGGCATAATTCCCTGGAGAGTCATCCAAGCTGTTGGCCATGTCAAGAATTCATGTCTCTTAATTATTGAGGCATGTTCTACAGTATGTAGGTACCAAAATTCGTTTGACCATTCACTTGTTGAGGGATATCTGGGCAGATTCTAGCTTTGGGCTGTTATCAATAAGGCTACTATGAACTTTCGTGTATAGGGTTTCTGTGTGAACTTAAGTCTTCATATCTCTGGGATAAATGCCCAAGAGAGCAATTAATGGATCACATGATAATTGCATATTTAAATCTGTAAGAAACTGCCAGGCTGTTTTCAGGGTGGTTGTACCATTTTCCATTCTCACCAGCAGTGTGTAAGTGGTCTGGCTTCTCTGCATCCTCACCAGCCTTTGGTGGTATCACTATTTTTATCTTGATGGATGTGTAGTAATGTCTCTGCATGTTTGATTTGCATTTCCTTGATGACTAATAATGAGCACCTTTTTGTGTGCTTGCTTGCCATCTGTATATCCTTTGTTGAAATGTATTCATGCCTTTTGCCCATTTTCTAATTGGATTGTTTGATCTTTTTACTGTTGAGTTTTGCAAGTTCTTTATATATTCTAGATGCTCTCCATTCCTTTTAAGACTGCATTTGAATCATAATTTTTAAATATTGCTTCCATTTTTGGATAATTTGTTACAGAACCAATAAAATCATGCATACTTATGATTTCCCATTAATAAATTGGAAAAGATTTATAAAAGACTTAAAAGGCATATTGAAAACAAAGCAAGAAGCACATGAAAAAGTGTTCATCATTATTAGTCACTAGGGAAATGCAAATTAAACAATGTGGTACCACTACACATCTATTAGATTGGCAACAAATACCCACAAGAAACAGTGCCAGCAAGGATGCAGAGTAACTGGGCCGCTCATGAACTATGTGTACAAATTAGTACAGCCAGTTTGGGAAACCTCTTGGCAGTTTCTTATAAAGTTAAACATCCGCTTGCCACATAACCCAGAAATCCCACTCCTGGGTATTTACCTAAGTGAAATGAAAACTTACATTTATATGAAAAAATATATATACCTGAATATGAATGTCTATAGTGACTTTATTCATAATCACCAAACATTGAAAACAGTCCAAATGTTCCTCACCTGGCCACTGGATAAACTGAGGTAGGCGCCATGGAATAATCGTCAGTGACAGAAAGGAACAAACTATGAACACGTACAACACTTTGGGTGAATCTTGGCTGCCTGTGCTAAGTGAAAGAGGCCAGGGAAGCGGATTTGGCTCAACAGATAGAGCATCTGCCTATCCCGTGGGAGGTCTAGGGTTCAAACTCTGGGCCTCCTGACCTGTATGATGAGCTGGCCCATGCACAGTGCTGATGCATGCAAGGAGTACCATGCCACGCAGGGGTGTCTGCCACATAGGGGAGCCCCATGCTCAAGGAGTGCGTCCTGTAAGGAGAGCTACCACCCAGTGTGAAAAAAGTGCAGCCTGCCCAGGAGTGGTGCTGCACACATGGAAAGCTGACACAGCAAGATGATGCAACAAAAAGAGACACAGATTCCTCGTGCTACTAACAAGAATACAAGCGGGCACAGAAGAACACACAGCAAATGGACACAGAGAGCAGACAACTGGGCGGGGGCAGGTGGGGAAGGGGAGAGAAATAAATAAAAAATAAATCTTTAAAAAAATGAAAGAAAGAGGCCAGGTGCAAAAGGCATATGCTGTATAATCCACCTACATGACATTGTAGAAAAGGCAAAGCTATAGGGGCAGAAGACAAATCAATGGTTTCCAGAGGCTGGATATGGAGAAAAGGGTTGACTTGAAAGGGCCACAAGGCATTTCTTAGGGTGATGGAAATGTTGTATATCTTCACTGGAGTTGTGGTTACACAACTGTAGGCATTCTTGAAAACTTGTTGACCTCAAGAGAGAAAGTCTTGGGGAGGAACCAGAAGCTGGAAGTCAATGGAACCTGAATAAAAAAGGAGAGGACATCATCAAATGACAGAAAAGCCAAGGAGCCCCAAAGTTTGCCAGCCAGCCAGGGGATACTGATCCCAGAAGGAAGCCAGCCTTCTAGCCTCTGAAACCATGAGCCAATAAATTCCTGATATTAAGAGGGAAAAAAAAGCCTTGTAGAACTCTAAACTAAAGAGGGTGAATTATATCTGTGTGAAATTTTACTTTAACAGAAAAAAACAAACATGAAACAGGGAAAACTAGATTATAGTGTCTGGGAATGCATACTTGGGTGAGGAAAAGCAAGGAAACGATGACCATCAAGTGCAGGAGGGCAGTGATTTTAGGAAGGAGGGAATGTGATCAGGACATGGAGCGCTCCTGAGGAGGCCAGCAAAGATCTCATTTTGACCCAGTGCTGGTTTCAAGGGTGTCTGCCTTGTAATAACTCACCAGCTATGCATTTTTATTAGGACGCTTTCTGTAGTTTTTAAAATATAGATGGTAAAAAAGAATTTGTGGAAGAAATTACTATTGTTTTTAAGATAGGAAAATGGTATTGTGGTTATGTTTTTAAGAAGAACCCTTTCTTTCTTTTTTAGATATAGACTAAAATATTTATGGATGAAATGGCACATCATCTGGAATTTGCCACAAAATAATCCAAGAGGAGGAAGAAGATGTCCAGGTAGAGATGAAGCAAAATTAGCCATGAACTGATATCAGCTGAAGTTGAGAGGTGAGCTCAGGGAGGACTATGCTCTTTTGTCTGCTCTTTTATGCGTTTACATTTTCCACAGTAAAATGGGGGAGAAATTCAATGGAGTGGGTGATACTAGCCCTCTGCCACATAAAATGGACTGGATGTAGCCTGAGGGCTCTCTTCCTTGGAGAAAATGTTTTAGAAAAAGCAAACCAGGAACTTCCACTTAAACAGGCCTTGAGCTGCTGCCTGTCACCAGGCTTAGAAAAAGAACTTAAAAACCCAAAACTACACAGTCTCTGCCTCCTTCCCAAGTTATTACCAGGTATAGCAATTTGATATAGTTATGAATTACAAAAATAGATATTGGGTTATGTTTGTAAACTGGTCTGAATCTAAGCATGATTAAATTATGATTAGGGCTTTGATTGGGCCACATCAGTAAGGTGATAAAAGGCATGACAAAGGACAGAGTTGAAGATTTTGAAGTTGAAGTTTTGCTGTCAGAGTTTTGATGCTGGAGTCTTGAGCTGGAGCCCCAGGAAGCAAGCACACAGAGGAGCTTGGTTGTGAGGAAAGAGAAGCAAGCCCTGGGAAGAGAGGAATCCAGGAAGCCTGAACTCTGACAGACGTCAGCAGCCATCTTGCTCCAACATGTGGGAGTAGACTTTGATGAGGGAAGTAATTTATGCTTTATGGGTTGTATCTGTAAGCTACTACCCCAAATAAATACTCTTTATAAAAGCAAAGTGATATACAGTATTTTGCATCAGCACCCCTTTGGCTGACTAATACACCTGAGTAGTCAAGTCATCTATGGGACAAATGCTTGATGTCTCAGGATTTAAGGGCCCCATCACCAAATGCTGGAACTGATGCATCAGTCTTCCTCTGGGGAAGTTTATTATTATTACTTCGTTACTTGTTGTCTTAGTTTGCTACAGGGCTGCCGATGCAAAGTACCAGAAATGAGTTGACTTTCATAACAGAGATTTCATTAGGGGAAAAGTTTACAGTTCCAAGGCCACAAAATGTCCACATCAAGGCATCAGCAGAGATACTTTCTCACCAAAGTCAGCTACTGGTGATCCTGGTGTCCTGCCACATGGCAAAGATGACAGCGGATCTCTGCAGAGGACTCTGCCTTCCCCTCCAAAATTTACCATCTCCCAGAGCCAGCTACTGGCAACCAGGCAAAGGGCTTGACTCTTTCCAGACCTTCCCTCCGCCTCAGCTGCTCTGCTTTCTTCCCGAGTTCAGCTGTGAGTTATTAGGTGTATGGCTCATCTCTTCAGCCTTGAGCTGCTCTGTGAGCCCATCCTCTTGGGGGCTTTGTGCCTAAAATTGGCTGCTAGCAATCCTCAAATCCTTTCTCACATGGTAGAATAAAAAATGGCAGCTTCCTTTCTCTGTGACTCTCTGTGTGTGTCTCAGTTTATATAAGACCAGCAAGAGAGTGGAGACTCAACCTGAGTCATGCCTCATTGATGTAGTCCAATTAAAAGGGTCTCACCGAAATGGATTAGTTCAAGAACATTATTTTTTCTTTTTGGGATTCATAAAATAACTACAAACTGTCACAGTTACAGTGATCATTTCATTGATAATAATCATACCAATTTTTTTAACTTCAGACATAGAAGCGTACCAACACTATGCTACTTTCTAGAGAAAGCAAAATTAACGTGGTGAATGATTATTCCTCCATAGATCTATAAGTGGTGCCCTCATATTTTTCTAATTTGTCTTTCTCGTTCTTGTTTCACTCTCCTCAAGGATACAAGTGGCCAAGCAGTACTAGGGCTCATTATTTACATGCAAACCAGGACTCCAGGGTTATAGCCATCTATCCTCTGGAGGAAAAGAGGTCGATGTTCTCTTTGGCCAGCTGCATATTTTATTGACCTGTGGCCCTCCCAGCCCTGAGGGTGTCATGGCCTGCCCTCCATGTAAATGGACCCCGGGTACATGGCAGCACATGCCATATATCATCATAATGTTAAAGCTACCTCAGGGACTGAAGACTTACTCTCCCTAACTTTCTTCTTAATCCCTCCTGAGTCTGCTGAGCCTTTCTTGAGTCCCAGCACACACACAGGTAAATGGATTCACACACAGCCCAGGAGGGTTTGGGAGAGGCCAAGGGGAGGCAAAAATATCCCCATTTTACAGACCAAGTCTCTAACATTCCAATAACCAGTCTAGCCAGTAGTTGAACAGTCAGCCTCCCTAGGCAGGTTTTAGGGTCTTTATGTTTTATTTTTATTTTTTAATTATACAAGTAGTATATGATGTGCATCCTATGGTTTGCTTTTTTATTTCAAGTGAAATTCTTTTTCTTTCTTCTCTTAAGTTACAAGATAATGCATGGTTACAAGAGAAAAATTAGAAAATATGGAGAAGCAGAAAGAACTTAAAGAAATCCATAATTCCATGTACCCAGGGCAAAAACACAGTCATCCTTTCTATCTCTCTATGTAGATCTTCCAATATTCCTTTATTTCATTCATTCATTCAACAAAAGTTTTTTGAGCTACTGATATGTGCCAGGTACTGTGCTGGTGTTAGATATAAAATCAGTGAAATATAGCTACTGTCTTATACCAAAGAAAAGCCCTGGACAAAAGTTAAAGTGGCAGGACAGACTTTATCCCTACAGCAGGGAAGAAGAAAAACCAGCAGCCGGTCTCAACTCAAGTCAGCACACACGGAAATAGCTAGATCTTTAAAAGTGCACAAAAGGGAAGGGAAATGGGGAGGTGTAAAAAATTACTGAGGGTGTCTAGGGGTGGTCTGGAAGGGAAAGGGGGAATGGGAAGTTTGCCAGACAGGATCTGAAAAGGGTCATGGGTCTGGCAATAGGCTGATGGAAACGGGTCAATAAGTTGTGCAACCTTTCTGAAAAATAGCATATTCTGTGATTTAGGCAATATTGCCTCCTTAAAGGTAAAAGCTCAAGATGGAGCCAGGAGTCAATGCGGGGTCGCAGTCTAGCATTAGGGAAGTCCATACTAAAGTCTGAAAGTTTGGACAAGTAGCAGGGTCAGGCAGAAGCTCTTGCCAGGATTCACACCTAAAGGAGATTAATCTGGTGGAGGCGGAGAATTAGGCAAACAATTATACCCAATCCTTTTCTGTAGAAGTAGGCATTTGTATGCACAGATATATTCTTTACAGGAAAATGGAATCATGTCATTAAAGCTATTTAACCTAATTATTGGTCTAACATCAAAAATATATTTTCATGTCAATGGACTCATTTCAAAAAAAAAGCAACCCAAAAATATCTAGAACTAAACTTTACTAGAACTGTGCCATACCTACATAAAAAAAAACCAAATGAATTCTACTGAAGATCATTGAAATTAGAACTTCTAAATATCAAGATATAAGTTATATGTCTTGATACAATGACTCAGTGCTATGACGTTATGATTCTCCAAAGACTAATCTATATATTTGATGCAGTCCCCAACCAAATTCCACATAGATTTTGTTATGAATTTGACAATATTCTCAAGGTCATCTGGTAGAGTAAATACCATGTGTGGTGGTTTGAAGCTATATGTACCTCCAGAAAAGCATGTTCTTAAAATTAATCCATTCCTGTGGGTGTAAATCCATTTTAACTAGGACACTTTGATGAGGCTACTTCAGTTAAGGTGTGGCCCACCTCAATCAGGATGAGTCTTAATCCTATAACTGGAGTCTTTTATTTAAAAATTTTTTAAAAAGAAAGAAATT
Organism: Dasypus novemcinctus; assembly: GCF_030445035.2. NCBI lineage: Eukaryota > Metazoa > Chordata > Mammalia > Cingulata > Dasypodidae > Dasypus > Dasypus novemcinctus. Next base: position 48,217,497 of record NC_080690.1, on the reverse strand, counting down.
CAGAGTGAGAAAGCCACAGAATAGAAGAGCGAAAAGCCGAAAATCAACAGGACCTGGAAGAGAAGGGAGAAACCAGGAGACACTGCCATGTGCCTGCCATGTGATAAGGTAAGGAACAGGAATCACCAGCAGCCAGGCCAGAATGCCACAATCCTCAGGAAGAATGCATCATCTTGATGACACCTTGATTTGGACTTCCTTTTAGCCTCAAAACCATAAATTAAGATATTCCCATTGTTTAATCCAACCCACTTCATGGTATTTGCTTTGAATAGTCTAGGAAATTAAAATGCCAAGAATAACAAAATCTTTTAAAAGAACCATTGGGAGTAATTTGCCTGCAGATACCAAAATAAAAGATGTCAGCAGTCAAAGAACATGGTATTGATATAAGAAGAGAGATCAATAGAACAGAACAAAAATTCTACAAATGACCCTTGATTAAAATTGAGTTACAAGGAAGAAATATCTGATAAATACTGATGGAATAATTACATACTCCATAATTACATAGGAAAGAATCTTATACATAATTCAAAATAATAATCCAAAAATAAATGTCAGATTATTTAAAGACCTAAAACAATAAAAAGTATTATGAATATACTAGAAGAAAATAGAATAGAATGTTTTTGTAATCTTAGCATGGGAAAAGACTTCTTAAGCAAATCTAGTAGCCCTAAAGAAAAAAATCTGGCAAATATAACTATGTAAATATATTAAATTTCTCTCCAGCAAAAGGCACTGTAAACAAAGCTTTAAAAGAGCCTTGGAATTAAAGATAACATTTATAAAATATTTGACAGATGAAAGATCAATATTCAGAACATATAAGAATCTCCTACAAAAGACAAAATATGTACTGTAAAAGTGGGCATAGAACATAAATGGGCAATTTAGAGAAGAAGAAATATGCAAATGGCCAATACATATATGGAAAATCACTCAACCTCTCCAAAGCTCAAGGAAATGCAAATTTAAATAGATATTATTTTTATTTATCAGATTGATGAAAATTAAAGATTTGAACATTCAGAGAGTATTAGGAAAAACAGATGCTTGTAAATTGCTGGTGTGAATGAGAGTCAGCATAGCTTTGAGGAGCATGATTTAGTATTACCTACTAAAATTTGAAATGTACAACCCCTTTGCAATTTTTTTTTCACATTTTAAAATTTTTAATTTGTTTTTATCAAATATGAACTGACTGAGATTCAGGGTACAGTAACAGCTCAGAGAAAGGTGGGATCTGCCGGTCCCCTTCTCCCCAGGTGGGAGAGGAGGAGGGTTCAGGCCTCAGCTCCTTTCCACACTCATGCTCCTGCAGGGGCAGGAGGCAGGTAGTGGGATAGGGGAAGCTCCTGAGGCTCAGATACTGCTTTGCTTCTCCCCTCTCCCCTTGTCTTCCCTTCCCATCCCAGCAGAGCCTTACTGGCCTGGGGAGAAACAGGCCCAGGAGCAGTTGGAGGGAGGTGGGTGGGACAGAGCCCAAGGGGAAAGGGCCCTTGGCCCAAAGTGGGGGGGACTTACCCCCCACACACACATAGCTCCCCACTGAGTTCAAAGCACAGAAAACACCTCTAGTCCAACAACTCCATGTGGAAATATACTGAGTCCAGGATGCAAAGGGGTAGGCAGGTGAGAGATGGTCCAGGGCAGTGAAGACAACAGCAGGCTCAAGGGAGGATGTGATAAGATGACTGTTGGTGGTCATAGCATTCAGCTCCCGTCTGGTCCAGTTTTGTACTGAATCATGGCCAGTTTGCACAGTGTCTTCAGACTAGGGCTGAAGTCTAAAATGTGTGAGTCAGAATGATCGATGTGGTCATCTCCCAGGACTTCCTTGGGAGACGGACTGGTACCCCCAAAGAAGACAATCTTGTCACCAATGATACAGCAGCACTGGTGCTGGTGGAGACATGGCCCCTTACCCTTCAATTCAGTCTTTTCCAGGTAAAGGACATGGGGTTAAACTTCCAAAGGTCATGAAAGTGCTGGTTTAGCCTTGCATGATAGCCACTGAAGATGTAGAAGCCCACCATTGTAGCTGAAGTCTGAATGGCTCCAGCAGCCCTTGGGTGGCACAGGAGTGGGTAGACAGTCTAGATAGGCCTCGGTCCTGGTGTCAAAGATGCAGATGCAGTTGCAGTAAATCTCATTGTTGGAATGGAAAGGCCCAAAGCATGACCTCAAAGACATACATATGGCACCCAGCATTATGGCTGAGTGGAAGACCCTCCAGTGGGCAGAGTTGTCCTTTGTAAAGATAAGGGTCCATGTCATGGTGCTGTATCCAGCTTGTGAATGTCATTGGAAAAGCAATCCACCAGCTTCTCATAGCCCCCGAAAATGTACACAATATTGCCTAAGACACAAGCTGAATGTCCATCCCTGGCCACAGGAACTGTTCCTGGACACTTGGGTTGTGGACCACTTATGAGTATTGATGTCAAAGGCATAGAGAACATTGCAGGCCCCTTCAGTGTCATTCTGCCCACCCTAAAGGAGTCTGTGTTGTTAATGAGGACAGTTGAGTGTCCATACTGCATGTAAGGTACCACAGGAACCTGTCTGCAGATGGTGGGCCTCACCAGATGCAACTTTGTCCAATGCAAGAACACTGCATTGAAAATGTACACATCAAACTGAAGCAGTGTCTCATAGTCATAGTTTCTACCCCAAAGGGGTATACCCAGTGCCTGACAGCCACTGCAGCATGTTTCACCCTGTGGGGCCAGTCTTCCAAGTGCACCATCCACCGTAATATCCCCTGGGTCACTGGCTACAGCAACATGCCATCCCAACTCCTGGCATGGCCTGCTGCCTCTGCTACATGCCAGGCAGGGCCAGGGTGGGGGCATGAGCCCTCATACTGCCTGCATCCTAGAACCTGTTGCACACCAACCTACGACTCAGTCCCCAAATGACTCTGCAATTTTCTCTCTCTCTCTCTCTCTCTCTTTTTTAGGAGGTACCAGGGATTGGACTCAGGACCTCAGACATGGGAAGCTGGTGTTCAACCACTGAGTTACATCTGCTCCCCAGTGAGAGCTTTTTTTTTTTTTTTTTTTTTAGGAGGTACTGGGAATCAAACCTAGGACCTTGCACATAGGAACAGTTGAGCTGTTCAACCAATTGAGCTACATCTGCTCCTCTGAAATTCTTTTTAAAATAGTTCTTATGGAAATTCTTTTTTAAAATGAGCCAGTCTTTGTTTGGAATAGGTAATTTTTCTAAATATCCATCAATAAGGAACTGGTTAAATAAAGTGTGGCACTTACAAACTGAATCAGTCAGCTATTGCTGTGTAACAATTCATCCCAAAACTCAGTTGTTTAAAAAAAACAGTCATTTATTCTCCCTTGTTTGTCTGTAAGTTGATGTGTGTTAGGGGGGAGGTTGGCTAACATAGGCCATGGTCAGCTGGGTGAGTCAGCTGCAAGCTTGAAGTCTAGCTGAGCTTGTCTCCTCATCATAAGTTGGTCTCATGCCTGTGCCAACATTTTCATTTTTATTTTTCAGAGAAATTAGCAAATGGATAAACATCTAACTAGACTGAACAAGTCAAAGGGAGAGAGACCATACACCAATTACTGGAATGAAAGAGGAACTATCAATCCTACTATTACAGACATTGTAAAAGAGTAAGAGAATATTATCAAAATTTTATGTCAACATATTAGAAACCTGGGCTGAAATGGACAAATTCCTTGAAAAATACGATTTACCAAAATTGACACAAGATGAAACAAAATCCAAATAGTTCCATGTATCTATTAATGACATTGAATTTTTAGTTAAAAACCTTCTGACAAAGAAAACTTCAGGTCCATGGTTCTGCTGGTGTGTTCTATCAAAATTTCAAGAAAGAAATCACACTGATCCTACAAACCCTTTCAGAAAATACAGGAGTGAACACTTCCTACCTTGTTTTATGAAACCAGCAAAATCTACTGCCAAAATCTGACAAGGACATTTAATTTAATATTTAAAAATCCATCAATGTAATTCACAATATTCACAGAATAAAGCCAGAAAAACCATACGATCATTTCAATAAAGGTAGAAAACGCAATAGACAAAATTTATCTACTCGTGATAAAAACTTTCAGCAAACTGGAAATAGAGGGGAATGTCCTTAATCTGACTAGAAGGCATCTTCAAAAAGACTCCTCTGAGGGTTGCCGAGGTTGTAGCTGTTGGAGGTGTGAGTGTCGCTTTTTGGTAGAGGCCTGGGTGGCCACGGCCTTTGGGCTGGGATGAACTGCGCTCCCGCTGGAGGCAGGAGAGTCAAGCCAGAGCTATGGCCAGTACAGGGGTAGCAGTTGGACTGACCATTGCTGCTGCAGGATTTGCAGGCCTTCAGTGGTGGCTATTACAGAGGTAGGTTTGAGCCCAAAATGACAAAACGGGAGGCAGCATTAATACTAGGTGTAAGCCCTACTGCCAATAAAGGAAAAATAAGAGATGCTCAGAGATGAATTATGCTCTTAAATCACCCAGACAGGGGAGGATCTCCTTATTTAGCAGCCAAAATCAATGAAGCTAAAGATTTATTAGAAGGTCAAGCTAAGGAATGAAGTAAATGTATGGTGAATTTTAAGTTCATATAAATTTATGTATATGATTACCAACTTTTTATAATAAAATGCCTCAAAGCTGTTAAAAAAAAAAAAAGACTCCTCTAAGACTGGGAAAAAGGGAAAGATGTCCACACCCTAATCCCTTTGTGATGGTTAGGTTAATTTGTCAACTCTGCCAGGTAATTGTGCCCAGTTGTTTGATCAAGCAAGCAGTGGGCTAATTGTAATACAAGGACATTTATGGGCTTTAGTTATCAGTGAGTTTACTACATAGATGGCTGATTATATCTAAATCAACCAGGGAGACTGCCATCCGCAGTGAGTGACACTTTATCCAATTATTTGAATGCCTTAAAAGGGAAAGTGATTTCAGCGTTCAGAGAGAATTTCCCAGCTCATCTTTGGCCAGCCAGCATCTCCCGGAAACTCATCAAGGACTATCATTGGACTATCATCAGAGCCCTAGTTTGCAGCCTGCCTGCAGAACCTGGACTTGTGCATCCTCATAGTTGCATGAGAGACTCTTATAAAATCTCATACTGTTGACAGATATCTCCTATTGATTCTGTTTCCCTAGAGAACCCTGAATGATACACTCTTTAACCTGGGACATGGCAAAAAAAGATTTTCCAGATGCAATTAAGGGAGAATACCCTGAATTATCCAGGTAGGCCAAATCCAATCAAATGTGTGCTCAAAAGTAAAGAACTTTCTCTGGCAGGAGGTTGAAAAGAGGCCAGGTAGATTCCCAGATGAGATACACATGTAGGGTGTGATGAACAAGGACCAGAGGGCAACCTCAAGATCAAAGATCAGCCCAGGAAAGCCAGGAAATGAGGAACCCAGTCTTATAGCTACAAGGAAATGAGATAGGCCTTAAGGAACTTAGAAATGGGTTCTCCTCCAGTGCTTCTTGCTGGAGGACATCCAACACCTTGACTTCAACCTTATGAGACTCTAAGCTAAGGACCATTTGAGCCACACTGTACCTAGGCTTCTGACCTGTAGAACCTGTAGATCATAAATGGGTGTTGTTTTAAGCCACTGAGTTTGTGGAAATTTGTTCCAGCAGCAACAGAACACTGATATTTGTCCACACGGACTTGTATGTGAATGTTCATCGTTTATTCACAATAGCCCCAAACTGGAAACAATATAAATGACCAAAAAAAAAAAAAAAAGCAGGTGAACCGTTTTAGTTTTCTTGACCACTCAAGCCACCATGCAAAGGGCTGGCTTAAACAATAGGAATTAAATGTCTCGTGGTTTTGAGGTTAGGGGAAAAGTCCAAATCAAGACATTATCAAGGCAATGTTTTCTCCCTGAAGACAGTGGTGTTCCAGGGCTGCCTGCTGGTGATCCTTGGTCCTGCGCTCCTCTGTGACATGGCAATGCTCATGGCGGCCTCTCCTAGACTCTCATTTTCTTTCAGTTTCCATTGATGTTCAACTTCTAAAAATAACCTTGGTGGCTTTCTCTCCATCCATCTGAATTTCATTCCATTTATAAAGGACTCCAAGAGTAGGATTAAGACCCATCCTGATAGAGGTGGGCCACACTCTAACTGAAGTAACCTCACCAAAAAGTTCTACATAAATGGGTTTACACCTACAAGAGTGTATCATGTTCAAGAACATGTTTCTTCTGGGGTACATACAGCTCCAAGCCACCATATGAACTGATAAACAAAAATTTGGTAGATCTGTATATGGAATACTACTTGATAATAAATATGAATAAATGACATGGACAAATCTCAAAGTAATTCTGCTGAATGAAAGAACTCAGACACAAAAGAGTGCCTACTGTGTAATTCCACTTGTGCAAAGTCTAGAAAATACTAATTTCTAGCAACACAAGGCTTATCCCTGAGACCAAGGGCAGAGGAAGGGGCAAAGGGGCTTAAGGAAAGTTCTGGGGGTGATGGAACTATTCTGTATTTCAATTCTGGAGGGAATTTTGGGGGTCTTGCCATCTACCAAGCTCATCAAATTGTACACTTTAAACAGGTACAATTTTTATAAATTAGACCACAACGTGATTTTTTTAAAAGTCAAAGGATTGAGGAGTACCTTTCAAGAGTTTTTAGAAGAAGGCATACAAGTCATGACAGAATAAGATTTCCTTCACTTTGATTGGAATTACCTTAAATTTATTGTATGACCCAAGGGGAATGACCATAATTTCAAAAATAAATTTTTCTATTAAGCAACATATTAAGTCCTTGTCTATGCTCTGGAATCATCTAAGCAGCATGATTATTATCTGGTCCTTAAGGAAGTCAAAGAGTTTACCCATGAATTAATCTGGGAAGCTGGCTTGGGATATGAAACTGGGCGGCAGTTGCCCACCTCCTTGGGGCAGTGTTGTTGGGAAACACAGTTGCTGGCTGTCTCTGGCATCTGTGACTCTTTTTGAAGCTTGAAACATTCTGACTTTGATGAGAAGGTTGGGACCCAGGACCCCCAAGCCCTGAGTTTGAGAACTGGCTCTGCCACTACCACTGACCAATTCCTTTCTGTCATCCCCTTTCCTCTTCTTCAAGCTTCCCCTTCCCCCCACCCCACCTATTTCCACTCACTTTAGAAGCTGTTGTAAGCAACGTGGAGTTTTCTGTAGATAGGCCCTCCATCATAAGGTTGGCATATGGCTGTACATTTATTTGTTTTAAATTAAACTAGAATTGTTTAAGGTATGTATGCATCTGTTATGAATTGAACTCTATCCCTCTTTAAAAGACATGTTCAAGTCTTAACCTATGTCCTGTGACTGACCTTATTTGGCTATAGAGTCTTTGAAGCTGTGATTAGTTAAGGCAAGGCTGAATTGGATTATGGTAGGCCCTAATTCAATGTGACCATTATCCTTAGGGTAAGGATTGAATTTCGTCTCCCACAAAAGGCACGTTCAAGTCCAAACTCTGGTCCTCTGGGTGTGAACCCATTTGTAAACAGGGCCTTTGAAGATGCTTCTAGTTAGGTGTGCCCAAACTGAATAAGGATGGGCCTTAATCCAATGTGGTTTAAGTCCTTACAAGCAAAGGAAATTGGGCACAGGAAAGGAAGCCACGGGGAGCAGCCAGAAGCTGGAAGTAAATGGAACCCAGAAGAGAAAGGAGAAGATGCCAACATATGCATTGCCATGGGACAGAAAAGCCAAGGAATCCCAAAGATTCCCAACCAGCCAGAAGATACTGACCCAAAAGATAGGAAGCCTTCTAGCCTCTGAAACCATGAGCCAATAAATTCCTGTTGCTACACCACCCCTTTGCATGGTGTTTGTTTTAGCAGTCAGGAAACTAAAATACCTTGTAAGAAGGGGAGAATTGGCCACATACTTAGGAGGGAAGGCCTTGGGATGACAGAGGAAGAGACTGAGGCCCAAGAATTGCCAGCAAAGCACCAGAAGCTGGACGAGACCAGAAAGGATTCTCCCCTACGCGTTTCAGGGAAAGAATGGCCTGGCTTATGCCTGGATTTTGGACTTCTGGCCTCCAGATCTGTGGGAAATCAACTTCTGTTGTTTTAAGCCAAAAGAATAATAATTATCATCTGGGCTGAGTGCCAGGGGATAGAGGGGTGAGTGGTGGCCAGGGGGGCAGTTATGCTTTCACTGTTAAAAACATGGGTGGGAGCTTGGATTCAAATACCAGTTATTCCCAGTTGCCACTTATTTCATCCCCGCTTTCTGAAAATTTTCGAGATTAGAGGTCTCCATTTCTCGATTGTGTACCCTTTACAGTAAAAAGTTTGTGTGCACAGACCTTTTAGCAAATGCCATAGGTGGCCCATCTCTGAGTTCCCCGACAGATGTAGAAGACATTTCCCAAACAAACCGACAGTTTCCCCTCACCAGCATTTGTTTCTTTCTTCTTCTTGGACTGAATGCTTTTTGGACTGAATGCTTTTTCCAGTACCACAGAAGCTTTCTGGGCAGCTGGAGAGCACCCGGGAATTAACATCCCAAGGGCAACTCGCAACTAATGAAAAAAGCCAGTAGAAAATATTGCAGCTTTCCCATTCCTCAAGATAATTTTGAATGCATTCTGCATGATACCTCAGAGGGTCCCCTCTGAGAATGAGTTAAGTCAATCGTTACTGCACCCTTCCCTTCTCAGTTCCCCACTGCGTCCCTCATGCTTCCTGAAATTACCTCCCCAAAAACATACCTGCACCCAAGTCCTTGTCTTAGGGTCTGCTGTTAGGTACACCACCAATATACAGTACTGCTGTATGACTTCATTAGTTTATAAGAAAATATGCACATAATAGACATTTTAAAAGGATAAGATGGAGATAAGATAAACAATATTTAAAATAATTTATTAATAATGCAACGTTTTTGCTCTCGCTCAAATATATTAATTATGATATCCTTAGTGAGTGGCAATGTGATTGAATGTGCTTCATTATTTTTAAAATCTTGATTAACACTTTATAATGCAGCAATTTGAAAGCCTGGTTCCAAGTTCAGTTTATTTTGATACTAGGATTCATGGCTTTGAGAACTGAAAAGGCACCTCACAGATATATGCAGATCCAGATAGAAAACAGACGCCACTAAAATATGGTGCTTGCTTTCCAGTTCTACCACCAACTCTGCAAAGGTTTTTGTTAAAATCCGGCCAGCAAATGATAGTCTTCCCTGATGTTGATCAGTGTTCCTGCATTTTCATCTTTCCAACTAATAGGATAAAAAACTACCAAAATGATGCATTTTGGAAGATTTAAAAACCAGCTAGACAGGTGTCCCTATTTGTAAAACTCATCAAACTGTATATTCAAAAAGGGTGCATTTTATTGTGATTTGATACTTGATGATACCTCAAAGGCTAACAAATCAATTTCAAGATGTTTCAAGGACGAGTGCTTCCAGAAAATTCAGTTGATCACCTAAGATGGTTCTCTCCTGTCTTGGGGCCAGGGAGACCTTGCAAAGTAGAGGCTGGGCCATTCAAAGAGTCTATTTATAAATAATAAATAATCTGTCCAGGTGTGTCTCCAGTGACAAAATGCTTCCTTGCAGTGGTGTCAACTTGCCCTGAGCTTGGGACCTGCCTCTCTTCCATGGGTCTGCCAAGACCCCAGGTAGGAAAGGTCCCATTTGGAGTAGATGGAAGCCTGCCAGATGGGAGAGGGAGACACTGTCTGGCACAGACTCTCCACATAATGCTCCTCGCCCACCTCACTCTTCTCCTCCTCCTCCCCATCTCTCCTCCTTAGCCTCCCGGCAGGGAAAAGCAAGGCTTCCATGGGGCTGCCCCAACTCCACTGCAACAAAGCCTGGAGAAACAAGGAGAAGCTCTGTATGACTTGAGGTAACACCCCAGTCTAGTCCATGCAGAACTTCTTTTCAACAAAAATGGGAAAACAGCCCATGGCTTGACTGCAGGAGGAAGGCAAATGGTGGCCCACCCATCAGTTTTGGACACTGCAAGGCTAGAACAGCTTATCTACATGGTGTAAATCTTGTGGGTTAGCTATTATTATGCCCATTTCACAGATAGGGCAGAGAGATCATTCACCTGAAGCCCACAGAGAATGCATTCTGCAGGAAACCCCATCCTGGCAGGGAGCAGGACCTGATGGTGTGATGATAAGATGCATTAACAATCGCTTGAAAGAGAGACCGGAGCCTGCCTGCCCCAGAGCTCACTGTGCCGCTCCTGCATCACAGTGTGTGGTTCCCTGCTCAACTCCAACATGGTGAAGTCTCTGGGACCATAGGGTGGCAACTGCACCCTCTCCAAGATGGAGCTCCTAAACTCCACAAGTGCAGAACTAGAACTAGAAGGTTGCCAGGGTGCTTGACTGCAGGGTGAAGAAACTGGCCCTCAGCTGTCATGGGCAGCTAGACTTTCAACACTGCCTTCATCTGACTGATGCCATGGCTATGACTTGCCATCATGCCTTCATCACCAGTGTCATCAGAGCTCACCCTTTCCACAAGCAAATCTGAGGAACTCTTGGACTCCCAGTCCCATTCCTTCCAGCCTTCCCATCATCACCTTCACAACCCAAACACCCTGAGCCTAGTGCGCCCACCACCCCTTACAGGCCACTCCTGCTGGGAATGATAAAACAATATGGCTTTTAAAAACATGCACGCTCACACACACATATAAAATTGCTCATAAGGGCTCATGGGGTTTCTAGTAATTGGAGAGATGCAAATGAAATCAACCCAAGGGATAAGAAAAACTTTTAAATCTAAGACCAAGGAGAGGAGAGGATGTGGGGCAACTGGAGCTCTCAGACACCATGGCAGGAATGTAAATTTGGCAACAAGGAGTAAAGCTGCAGTTTTGCCTGCATGTCCAGGTATATACCTAACAATTGCTTACACGTCTCTCCCACATCCTGTCCTGTGAGGAGTCTGGTGTTCTTGCTCAAATTTCTCCACTCACCCCAGTCTGAGATTTTCAGCTTCTCTTAAACTCCTGTCCTTAACTCTGGATCTACAGCCCAGGCTTCCATCTCTGCTGTGCTCACCCAAATGTGGTGACAGCCTCTGTTCCTAGATTTCCCCTTCACAATATGAGGTAGAGAAAGTTGGGGTCAAACCAGATGCACAACCCTCCAGGCTTCAAAACAGAGTGAGAGCCTGCTGAGCCAGGGGAAGTGGCACTGGAGCTGGACGTTGCAGAAGGAAATGTGGGAGAATTCCAGGGAGCATGAAAGGTTGTTTGGGAAATAGCAAATTGAGGGGTGCACCTGGAGCAGGGAACTTAATGCTGCAGAGGGACTGGGTCCTGGAGCACCTCAAATGCCAGGCGAGAAGGGAATTCCTGCCAGAAGGATTGGCAGAGCAAGGAGCTTACATTTTGGGGGTTAGTCTGGCACACAAACTTGCTAGAAAGTGGCAGCCCCTGTGCACCTGTCACCACTCCTCCAGCCTCGCTCTGGGACATAGACCCCTTGGAGGCTGCCCACAAGTATCCACACCTCGCCCCACCCTCTCCCCTGCAGGACTGCACTTGCACAAACTGCCACCTCTCACTGATCAAAAACGGTCCCCGGGGGTGAAGATGCAAGCCTGCTGGTCCTTTGTGAGCCAGACCCAGAATTCTTTCCAGCTTCCCCAGTCTCCATGGTCCAAGCTGCAGAAGCTGAAAGGCTGCATCCCACACCTAACCTTCTGGATTGTTACAGCTCCTAAATTGTATTTCTGTTCTGATCACAACTCTTTTGGTCACAAGTGACAGAAAACAACTCAAACTGGCTAAAGGGAAAAAGGAAAAGGGTAGAGTTAGTGGCTTGGGCAACTGGAATGTTTCAGCACAGCTGGACTCGGCCTTGGTGATGTCTTAAAGACTTGGTTCCTGTCCTCTGTGCTGGCTGCAGCCTCAGGCAGGCGCTCTCCCTATTGTGGCCCGACCTCCCAGGGCATCCCAGCAGCAAAAGGGATTCTTTTTCCTTACAGTTTTGGCAAAAGCCCCGGGCTTACATTCTAGTCATGTGCACAACTGGGAATGAGTCAGAGTGACCAGGGGATGGGATGCACTGATTGACAGGTCCCCTTATGAATGGGAGTCAGGAGTCCTCCACTTTCCTGCCTCGGAATCCAATGTGGGGAAGACAGTTTCTTCAAACGAAAATGGAAGTGCCATTCTGCAAAGCAGGTGTGGACATGCTGTGCAAGAGAAGAGCAACATATGCCTGCTTCATCCGTGTGCTCCCCAGGAGTGTCCAGCCGGAGCCCTGGACCCAGTCATCCTCAGTAAGCGCTGATGGCTGCGTGCATGAGGCAGGGTCTCGTGTTTCCTCGGCTTTCCATGCGGAGTGCCTTATCAGCTGCTCTGCCCAGGGCTGCGGGCCTGCTGTCTTCCTGGAGCTGAGATTCCAGCACATAACAAAGGCCAGGGTGGCAGGAGGGCAGCATCCTGGAAAGAGTGGTGGGAGAAGGAAGGGGTGATCTGGACTGGACACCAGTACAGAAGGGCCAGTAAAGTGAGCTGTGAGTCCCCATAGCCTCTCTTAATAAGCGGGTGCAGGGACTGATGTGCCCCGTGGTGAAGCTGCAGGCTGTGCATATGTGGGTGCTGCGGTCTGGGACCAAGCAGCTCAGCGGTGACTGGCTTGAAGTGAGGCAGGTGGGAGGCTTCTGCAGGTGGAGGCCCCCGGGTGCGGCACTGCCTGCTTTGGCCTGGCTCCCAGGCTGGAGCCTTCCATCCATAGCAGCCTCAGCTACAGGAGGAGGGCAGGAGGTTCACCAGGCTGCGGCTTCCTGCCTTGTCCTGCTCTGCTTGCTCCAAAGCCAACGCTGAGCCCAGGGCACGAGGAGGGCACCATGGACAGCGAATCCCCAGACCCAGCAAACTCCAAGTTCACTCAGTCAGCTCTTCCGAGGCCAGGAGATCCCAGAAATTCCTTTTCCTACCCTTTCAACAGACCTTGGAAAAAGTCTGAAAACAAAAACCCAAAACAAGTGTCTGGATGGAAAAGTGAAATGTGGGGTCATGAATATGGTAAGTCGTCTTGTTAGAATTTGCTGATTGATTGATTATAGACTCGCTAAACTCCCAGATTCTAATTTACCTGAAGAATACGTGATAATGTGTAAATTCTAGTCAAATATTGTAGGACACTGCCTAACTTGTTTTCTTTAAAGTGACTTATCTGATAATTTTTTGGCTTTAGATGCTACATGAATATTTCATAAATATCCCATACATTTAATATTTTAACAATTTTACATCATATCTACAGTACTTTAGTACCTGACTTGTATATTTATGTGACTATTGTTAGAAGTGACTAATTGGGTTTGATTAGCTCCATCATTAATATTCTGTCCATAATTTAACATGCTTCAATAAAATACCCTAAAGCAGTGTAATGATTAGATTTCAGGAATATGTGTTTTGCAATTAAGTTCCTCTTGATTTTGATATGCAGATGAAGAAATGGTGGTCTCATTTAAAAAAAAAACTGCCCTTATTAACTCAGCAGTATACTCTGAAGATTAGGTAAGAAATCCAAGATTTTCTCTTTGTATATGCTAGTTAAAATGTATTTCAATCAAGCCTATGTGGGCAAATCAGATTTGATTAGTTTAAGTTCACAGTCATTCTATCTAAATGAATAATGTGTCACCTAACATTGCAAAAATTTGATTAATAGTTTATCAGTTAATTAAAAACGGGGTTTAATTTTTCTTTTTTAGGAAAATGCAAGGTAGATATTCCTTGTGTTCATCATAAATGCAAATTATTTCAGCTCGAATCTATTGTTCCTTTTTTTTGCTTCTTAGCCAACTGGCAAGAAAATAAAGCTCTTAGAAATTTCTCTGGGTGGGAGGAGTAGCGAAACTTTCTTTGCTCCCTTTGGTGGTTGCCTCTTGTTTCCCAGGCAGAAAGCTCGTTTTGGGTGGAGGTGGTCACCCAGGCCTGAGCTTCGCTGGGCTTCTTGCCTCCTTGCTTTGCCCTTCTTGCACCCCCACTCCCTTTGCCCCCGTTGACTGTGTGACTTTTCCAACTTTTTTCCCCTATTGGTTTAACTCTGTGGGGCAGGAGACAGGGAATCAAAGGAGCACCTTTCCCCAGAAACCTGAGACTCCACATCGGAGCTGAACCAAACCACCGGCTGACTCCCACAGTGCTCTGACTGGTGGTCCCTGTCCAGCAACGAGGGCACTTGCGTTGGCCCCCCAGGCAGCACCCTTTTGGCTGGAGAGTGGGTTCGTCACGAAAGGCTACTGAATACTCGGCAGGCTCAGCTCAGGGATGGTTCTTCCAGGCTTTGTCAGGGGAGTGCCGTGAGCCAGGGAAGGGGAGGAAGCCAGTAGAGAAGGCGGGAGTAGGCAGGGACCGCTGGGAGGCGGTGCAGGCAGCCCTTGACCCCGCACGGGGAGCAGGGCGATTTCTCCACCAGCTTCTCCTGGTCGTTGACTGATGGCTGTTCCCAGGGGGCGTTAGCTCCTGGCACCTCCCACAGGCAGAACAGGCCTGTGGCCAGAGGTGGCCCCCAAGTGGAGCGTGCCAGGCCCTGGCTCTGCTGCATAAGGAACACAGGCAGGATGTCCCTGGATCGCCCTCCAGTGGGTCCTGTGCTAGTGTGGTCAGTGCTGTCCTCTCTCAGAAATTCTTTCTGAGCTTGGGAGGAACTTGCTGTTCTTCAGTATTTACAGAAAACGGCCCCGCCCCTGCCCCAGGCACGACTGTAGGTGCTGTGGCCAGGCTAGGAGACCACGCTGGACGATCCTAGAGGTGTGAGGAGCTAGTGGGAGGGGGCTTACTTTAGCCTGGGTAGTCAGGGAGGGCTTCTCAGAGGAGGTGCCATTGAGCTGAGACCAAAAGGATGAGAAGGAACCCAATTTGTCATGATCTGGGCGGGAGGACATTCCAGGCATAGAGAAGAGCATGGGCTGAGGCTCCCAGGGAGGACAAAGTTTGGTGTGTGAGTGTGGAAGGAAGTGTCTGTGGGCAAGCGGAGGGGCCAGAGGGGAGCAGAATGGAGGGGACGATGGGAAGCAGGCAGGGGCTTGATCCCAGAGGCCTCCTGCTGGCCTCAGCCCCATCTGTGCCTCAGTTACTGTGCAGCTCTTCACACCCCGAGGGAAACCAGAACTGCCCCCCAAACCCCTTGAGTCACCCATTTGGACAGTCTGTGTGCTTTAGGGTCCACAGCTCTGTACAGTAAATCTGACGCACGCTAGGTTTGAGCCCCTTTGAGCCGGGCATTCAGACCTCTCTGCTTCAAGATCGATTTCAGTTCCCTGGGAGACTGTGGACTGCACGTTGTTCCTACGCCCCCCTTGGAGCTGCCTGTTTTTAAATGGAGCTTTCTGACTCCAATCCAGGTGAAAAGGCAGGTTGTGGTGAGGAGCAAAGCGGATGATGCCCCAACAGGGCCCTGGCTTGCGGGTGTATTCAGTTAAACGTCACTGGACCAGACCCACACATCACTGTTGTCTGGAAAGTTCTAGAGAGAATCTTGGTTGCCCATCTTCCCAAGCTGCCGCTTCTGTCGTGGCTCCCCTGGAGAGCCACCTCTCCGGCCCCGGGTTCCGCGTTCAGGACCCTGGGGAGCAGCCCCTGGCCTGGGGTTAGGTTGCCAGTGGGCAGGCGGGCCCGGGTGCAGCTGTGTGCTGAGCACACAGGCCAGGCCGGCGGGCTGGGCACGCCACCGGTCAGGGGCGAGGGGGAGGGGACGGCACCATGTGGACACCCTGCCCCGGTGACAGCAATGCCCAGCTGTGATTGAGAAACCCAGGAACCGGTCCTGGGGGGAAGGTGGGAATTGGACCCTGACCCCGCCTGAAGGGCACCGCCAGGTGTGTCCCACAGGATGCCCCAGGCCCAGCGAGTCAGGCGCCAACCAGCCAGGTCAGCCACGCAGTGGGTTTGGAGGCTACGGCCTCCTCACCCCTGTGGGAATGGAATGGGACTGGATTTCAAGAAGCTGCACTATCACCCAATGCAATGAATGTCTCATGATGATGGAGGAGGTTGTTGTTAGGTGGGAGGAGTGGGGTGAGGGGGTGGGGGGTATATGGGGACCTCATTTTTTTTAATATAACATTTAAAAAAAAAAAAGAAGCTGCATTTGTCCCCTGAGTCCAGGGGGCATCAGACATGCAGAGTTGAGTCTCTTGGAGACATTTACACTGCAAGGCATCTCATATGTGTCCCCCCACCCCCAGCCCTTGGACAGCTCGGGGCTGGCAGGGAGGAGGGTCTGCCTCTCCAGGGGGAACCTGCCTGGCACGGCTGCTCCTGGCTGCCTCCCCACTGCCCCCCCACAAGCCCCCAGCCACCAGCTCAGCCTCTAGGGCTGTCTTCCAACTACCCCAGCCCTTTGTCCCTGCCTGTGCCCAAGCCCAGCTCCCCTAAATCCCCCAGGGCAGGGCCTGTTACTGTGAGGTGGAATAAGGAAGGAGGGCCACTCGGCCCGGCTGCCTGTTCCTGTGGAGCCTAGAAGGCAGGACTCGTCCCTGAGCCCAGTGAGGACTTACAGAGGTCTCTGTGTGGGTCCGTGTGAAAAGCATTAACTTGCTAACTGTACATGGGTAGATTCCCCATCATCTGTGTAAGCTGTGTGGGAAACCTTTCATGACTTACTACTCTGGAAGCTTCTGGAAGTGGAGGTGGCACAGGCTTCTCCTGACCCTTGAGAGACCAGATATTGAGGGCAGGGGCTGTGCCCAGGAGGAGAGGGCTCTTTTGGTGAAAAGAGGACCCTGGGCATTAGAGTCAGCCTAAAGGAATCCCTGACTGTGAGGCAAACATCAGCGGAACATCCACAGGCCAGGGACCACAGTGACGGCTTTTACACACACCCGCCAACCCCTGCAAACTTTCATCCTCACAAAAACCCCACGAGGCCAGGCTATTCTTATTATCCCCACTCTGCATTTGAAAAAACAGAGGCATAGAGAGTTTAAGTAACTCAGCCAAGGTCTTGCAATAGGCAGAGGCAAGATTCAAACACAGACCATGGGTTCCGGAGTCCACATGCTTCACCTCGCTGCCCTGCCACCTCCGAAAATCAGAGCAACAGCCTTTGTCTTTCTGTTCATCCAGCTCTCTGTGCAGCACTCACATCGGGCAAGCAGGCAAGAAGTTACTGCTCCCTTTTTACTGATCAGCAAACCAAGGTGAAGAGTTTTCCCAGATGCCCTTAGCAAGTCACTGGTGGGATTAGGGTTGGTAGGAAAGCAAAACCAAGAAACTACCTGTCTCCCAGCCCCGGGCCCTCTGCCTCCCTGCCCCTGTCTGCCTCATCATCCCAGCATGCAGCCAAGGCCCATCCATATTCAAAGGCCAGAGCCCCCTGCTCTTGGGAAGATGAGAGGAGACAAATGGTCAGCATTGGTTTTTGTTTGGTTTTGCTTTGTTTTAAAGAAAGTTCTCTAGAACTCATTAGGATCAAAATCCAAAGATGGCCTTTCTCAGGCAAGGCAAGGAAGAGCGCTGAGCATTTTGAAAATAAGGATTCCTTGGGACCTAGTAGTGTATGTGTCTGTTTGTGTGTGTTTTACAGCGCAAGTTTTCCTGAATGAAAGCAACACCATTAAACTAACCCCAAACATCGGTGTCCAGAGTTTTAGAATTTGGACTATTTCTGCTTCAAAAGGAACTGTCTAGAAAGATGACGAAGTGGGCCAGTTTATCTCTGGGGAGCTTTACCCTTCAGCTCTGGTGGCCTTGACTGAATCAGTGCTTGCTAATGAAGCCTTTATCAGATATTTTGAATTCCAAGCACCAGCCCATTTGTAGGGAGTCTGTAGGCAAGGGAAGTGGAGCTGTGTCTGTGAATTGCTACTTTCTCATCTACTGGACAGCAGGAAATCCCTACCATTTCCAGAAGGGCCACCCTCCAAAACAAGGGCCAGCAGGAGGTCACGTGTGGCATCTGAGGCAACGACAAGTTGCAGTTCGAGGTGGGGAGCCTGGAAGGTCCCCACCCCCTGCCCCCCCAACTCCTGGCTGGCTGATGCCAAGGCCATGGAAGGAGGGGGGAGCCTAGGGTTTGGGGTGAACTTAGCAAAACGATTTGCTATTTCCATAAATGTTGCTCAAATTCCTATTATTCACTCATGCATCATTCAACAAATACTTTTGGGGCACCAGGAAAGCACAAGACCTGGTTCTGAGCCCTTAGTGGGGAAGCCAGAAGAGGGGAGCAAAGAAGAGCCCAGACCTCTGCCTTCAGAGACCCGTGTCTGGGTGGAGAGGGCAGAGAGCCTGTGTTCAGCCAGCATGGACGCAAGGCAGTTGCCAGCCACGGTCACTGAGGCAACGAGCTCCAGCAGAGGTAGCGGAGCCCTCGCCAAGGTACAGGGCTCACAGAGGGGAGCTGTGCTGAGGACCCGGCAGGGTGGCCAAGGTGATGCCTCATCCACCAGCCCCTCCTGGAGGCCGTTGTAGCTCCAGGGAGCTTGAGAGAGGCTGAGGACCTGCCCAGCGCCACTCCCCTCTCAGTGGTAGAGCTGAAGCGCAATGGCTCACACCTCCTCTAGTTAGGCGCAGCCCCACATTTGGGGCTCCAGGGACCAGCATCAGTTGTGAATAACCTGGGCTGACTGCCATGGACTCCTGGAATGAAAACGTCACTTGGACGGCCTTTTTCAGGATGGAGGCACGCTGAGTCACGAGTCATGCCAAAGCATCCACCGGGACACCCCACCCACCCCAGGCCTGAAGTTGGGCATCACTGGGGGGACACTGACATTCTGTAGCTTCTGTCTAAATAGTCACCAGCTGGCTCCTCTCAGTGGCGAAGGGCATCTATTAGTCAGCTGCCATACGGCCAGCCCTGTGCCAAGTGACGTGGGGCAGGCGAGAAACCCCACAGCCCATCCCCGCCCCAGGGGGCTGAGGAAGTCTGGGCCAGAAGGTAAAGCTGGAGACACAGGTGATCAGGCATTGGATGCAATTCCCCATGCTCTCATTTCTGAACTTCCCTTAACCCCGGCAGCCCTGCCCTTCCAAGAAGCCTGCCAAGATTTCAGTTTTGGGCAAGTTACCAGGTTCTACTCCACCCCCAGACCCTTGCAAAGGTTGATGGGTGGGTCCCTGACTCAAAGGCAGCCACATCCAAGCTCTGCTCTAGGAAGAATGGTGGGATTTCATTCTTGGAAACATAACCTGGGAACTATGTGAGAGGCTTACTCACGTGATAGATGAGCTCAGAAGGAAAAATAACCCGGGACAGGCTGTAGAGCAGCAGGGAGAGCCAGAAGGGGCAGACACCTGGGCGAGGAACAAAAGATGGATCACAAAGAGCCTGAGCTAATGGGTCGGCAGCAGGAGTGGAGCCGTGGAGAAGCTGAGTTGTCAGAATGGCAGGTGAAGGGCAGACACTTCTGCCCAGGGGCTCCGAATGCTTGGCGGCTCCCACCCATCCCCAGCTGGAGCGCAGGGTCTCAGGAGCTGGGGCTGAGCTGCACCACTTGTCTCAGCTCCCTCCCTGCCCCCTATTACCATACAGTGCACCCCCCTTTCTTAATGTAGCTCAAGGGAGCCTCTTGGCACTGGGCCTCCCTCTCTGCCTTTAGACTGTGTTTGGGGACTTCACCTGCCCTCTCTGCAGGCCTGGCGCCCTACCCCATCCCATTGCTCCCCACTAGAGGCCAAGCCTCCTGGGAGCAGCATCTGGACCAGGGCCTGGCATGCGCTTACCCCCATCAGCTGTCGCATGATGTTTCCCAAGGACCCATTGAGTGCCAGCCCCCAGTTAGGTGCTAGCATACTTAAGGGGGAAAAAATGGTCAAAGTTTCTGTCTTCAGAGAGCTGACAATTTCCTGAAGAGACAGAAATGAATTCAGCAAACAACCACAACAAAACTACCGACACTGACAAATTGTAATCATTGTCATGAAGGAAAAGAACAAGGGGCCTGAGACAGAATGACGGCAGGAAGTGAGGTGTCGGAGAAGCCTCGACTCAGAGTGTACACACCAGGAGGCTACTATAGGTTCATGGCTTGGTGACTATGTCTGAAGATAATGGAGGGAAAGGGGACAAGACCAGAGACAAGATCGGCCCAAAGTGGGGCAGGGGGAGGGGAGAGGGGGATCAAAACAGGAAGAGAGAGCCTGTCATTCCATATTCAAATCTCTTTCCAAAGTTGAAGACAAAAGCCCTGTGTGAAGGTGACAAATATGATCCTCGAAACAATGAAATGGGTGGGGCCGGCCCACTCCTGAATTGCTGTAGCCTCACTGGCTGCCAGGGGCGTAGGTGGGAGCCAGTCATTTTCATCCCAGCAGGCAGTGTGGGCTCTGGTGCCCTGCATGGACCATTTTTGCATGTAAAACAGGAAATTAGGGCTTTAAAAAGTGCTAACAGGCCTGATTAGCCCTCTTGCCTCTGGTGGAATCCCCCTGTGCAGCCTCAACTTCCCAGCCCCAGAGAGCCTGAGCCCAGGGTGGACTGTTCTGCCAGGGCTGGGAGCCTCACCCAACCCTGGCTTCTCAGCCTCATGCCGGCAGCCAGGCATGGTTGGAATGGGGCGATGAGGGTGGGGTCTGAGGCTCCCTTGGAGGGATGCCCAGGGGACAGGGGAAGGCAATAACCTCTTGGAAAGTCCAGCAGTCCTGGACCTCAAATAGTGGCATCAGGACCTGGATTCTTTTGAAAGACTCAGACTTCCTTGGAGTTGGCTCTTTCTCAGCAGGTTCTCCCCATCTGTTACCAAAGGCAGCCACAGCTCCAGGCTGACTCTTCAGCAGTCGGCAGGCACCTCCTTAGGAGTTCCCACCAAATCCTGCGGCTAGTTCTGATTGGTCCAGTTTAGCTCACTGCCCACCTTGAGCCAATCCCTGTGGCCAGGGGTACGGGGTCTGCCTATTGTTGGCCGTGCCTGGGTAGCATGCCTTCACCTCCACTGGGGCAGAGGTGAGCTCCTGTACACAAATCACATGGACTGTCAGCAAAGGGAGGTCCCCAAAGAAAAGCAGGGAGCCTTGGACAAAAGAAAGACCAGCGCTGTCAACGCAGCTGGGAGGAAAAGCTCAGTAAGGGAGAAAAACAAAACCACAACAAAAGAAAGCCCTGAAGGGTGAGACAAGGCAAAAGTATTAGGGTTCAAATATGGACAGAGGACCCTACAGATCCCGAAGGAAGAACTTGGATGGTTTTAAAGATTGGGAAGTTCTTGTGAACAATAAGCATGAGTCCATTTTCTACCCTATTCTTTTTCTCTCCCGCAGGTGTCTTTTTCTTCATTATACCCAGAGAGTGCAGGAAAGTGGATGCTGGCAATATTTATTTTCTGCTCTGAGCCCAGCACAGGTAACTCACCAGGGACATCCTTCTTAATGAGGAAAGAAAAATGTCAGAACAGCGATCGGCCTGATGGACCCAGCAGACTTAAAAATAAGCAAAACAACAGGAAAACTCAGTTTGCGTTAGCTGGCTGTACATTTCATCCCTGGATTGGAAGAGCTGGAGTTTTTCTTCATGCACGTATGAGCCATTACCAGGGGTTCCCTCATATCTCATTCTGGGGTCTATTCTGTTCAATGGAAAAGCAGACCTGTAGCTGGAGACCTACAGCCCCGCGCATTTCTTCTGGCCAGCTGAGGCGCCCCTGCCCTCCTGGGGGCTGAGGTCTGCCTCCTCAGGCTGCCCTGGTTTGAGGTCATATCTTCCATGTGTATGTGGGAAGGGCTTCCCTGCCTCTTCACAATAGCAACACCCACTGACATTGTCTCATCTTAACTTTCAACGGGCATGTGGACTGGGGGTCAACATCTAGAGAAGAGAAGATGGAGGCATAAATGCATTTATCCACCTCCCTGTCTGTCCATCCAGGACAGAGACTTCATTGCTCTGTCCCTGTGGTGGCCCAGCACACATCCTGGCAAATGACTGGTTACACAGCAACTGGACCAGGTGCTCCGGGGGCTGCACCCCACACCAGTCATGGCAACTGGGTGCACAGTAGGAGCTCTCAGTCAGGGCTGGGTAGGGGCCAGAGGTGTGGTAGGGAGCAGATGGATGAAAGGAGGTCGCCGAGGAAGCCCTTAAAGTAATGAAATGAAAGTAATCCTCACTGGCCTCATTCAGTGCAGTTCGGGGAAGGAAGAGCAGAGAATCGAATGAAACCAATCCCCAGGGCCCGTCCATTGCCTAACGGTGGCAAGTGACTGTGGCCAGCGCTGGTGGGCCCCATTGCAGCTGGAGCACTCAGGCACAGTGAGGGTGCATACCCCTCTCTGTTCTTCCCTGCACAGGGAAGTGAGGAGGAGATATCCAGAGGAAAATAGAGCAGGTGAGTCAGTAAGGGACAGGGAGGGCGAGGCAGTGAAAGAGAGCCAGGGGAAGAGAAAAGTGGTGAGCAGCCCAAGGAGAGCCCGCAGGGGCTGGAGAGGTGGGGAGGCCCCAAGAAAGAGAGGGGCTGGGTGCTTCCCCTCCCCCTTGAGGATCCTGACCCTCTGCCCTCAGCTCTGCATACTTACCCACAGATCTACCTGGGCTCGTGACACTGGTGTCTGGATGGTTTGACCAGTGGAGTCCCCAGCAGGGAGCTGGGGGGCAGATCAGAGTTGTTGGGGTGTCCATTCCTCTGGCTCCTCCTCCCAAGGTCCCCACCATTGTCCCCTGTCCAGTGGCATGCTCCACGCAGCCACCTGGCCTCCCGATTCACTTAGCTCCTCCTCCCTGGCCCTGTAGCCTAGGAGTGGGACCTGCTGCCATTAGACCTGCGGTGCTGCTCCTCCTTTGTGGGCTCCCCTTTATTAAAGTCTCCCCAAGTGACCCAATGAGGGTGCCATCTGCTTCCTGCCAGGTCAGATGGATACAGGGACAGGCCCTCAAAAGGGAAAAAGACCAAAATATGGAGGAGAGCGGCCCTTGGCTCTGATGTGATGGGCCTGTGCTCCCTTCAGGGGCCCAAGGGCCAGGCAGACAGGCTGTCCTTGGTAGCAGCTTCTTTTTGGAGGACAGCAGCCAACAGAGGTGTCTCAGGAGCACCTGGCCTCTTCCACACACCTGGGTGCTCATCACTGACTGTTTGACAAGTGTGTTCCCTGGCTCTGTTGCAGCTGTCCCCGGAGGACAGCCCTTGAGATAAATAAATAAAGCCTCTGTTGAACATGCATGCCGGTGTCCTGGCCCTGGGCCTATTTTTAGAATGTAGGACAACTTTCTCCCAGAATAGACAAGACACACTAATCCAGGAGCGAGGCCTGGGGGAGATGAAGACGTCGAGTCTAGATATGAATTAGTCGCAAGTATATTATTTGAAGAAATGTTGAACAGCTAGGCAAATATTTGATACCTTTGAATAGGAGTCGGCATTTTCTGAGGCAAAGTGGCTGCAGCTTCCAGGGTGCATCCCTCCTCATTTGTGCACCTGGCTGTACACCGACCACCTTTTGCTGCATCTGAGAAGTGATTAAAGTGGCATGCCCCATGGAGTTGAGAATGACACATGGGCATGCGCACACCCACCCAGCCGGGTCTCGGATGGCACTGGGGCGTGGGTGTATCCAAATACCTATTTGTTTTAAGGAAAGCTTATTTTCCTAAAATATGCCATCATCTTATTAAAGGGATGAGGCGCCTGCCTCTGTGAGACCCTTTTCGAAAGGGGTCAGCAGGTATGACCCCTGATTTGTGATCCTAGGAAGGGGGTTTCCCCAAAAGCCACCCAATCCCCTTAGCTCAAAAACAGGCATGAGGCCCCAGGGCAGAGCCTCCAGGTTTGGGCTGCAGACCAGAGAGTTTTCTGCAATTGGCAGAGAATTCACCTCTGGGAGCCTGGAGGTGGAAGTTCCAGAGGCCAATGTTAGCTGTCCGCAGAGTGGTCAGGCCATCTTTCCATCAGCTAGAGGTCTCCAGGATGGAGAGGCTGGAAGAGGGGGAATCAGAGAAAATTCACATATGGTCAGTGGGGCCCCTTGGGCTGCAGCAGAGCCTGTGGATGCAACTGAGAAGTGGTCTGCAGACTAATATTTATCATGCCCAAGCAACCCTTGCAAAAGGCTGCACCAGGCAGGCACTTCCATCAGCTTCATTTTACAGGTGGGAACACTGGAGTACAGAGAGGCCATGATCCTTGCTTCACATCGCTCTCCTGGAGCATGGTGAGCCTGGTTCCCACAACCAGGCGAGGGCCCCCAAGCCGGGCCACCGACTTGCCTCCCTCCGGGCGCCCACCGCTCCCAGCCTTCCTCGGAAACGCGGGGCAGCGGCCGAGGGCCGAGGCGCGGGGCCTCCCGGATGTGTCACGCGCGACAGTCTCGTAGTAGAGTCTTCACGCCCCCCTCCCCTCGCCCCTCGCCCCCAGCCCAACCTGTCCGCGCTCGCGGCAGCGGCCCTGGCCCGCCACCAGATGGCAGCAGATGCCCGGCGATCGCGCCGCGGGAGGGAGCGCCCGGCCTGGACGCCGCGGCCGGGGTGCAGGGTGCCTCTTTTGGCCGCCCGTCGGGCCCGCGCCGTTCGCGGCGAGGATGCGAGGCGAGGGGAATCAGCCCCGACCTCCCCACCCTGCCCTTGGCCCGCCGCTGCCAGCACTTCCCGGAGCGAGGATGCTGTCGGGCTTGTCTGAAACTGGAGGTCCGACGGCAATTAGCCCCGCGAGGAGTGGGTGGCGGCCGGGGGTCAGGGAAGTGGGGGGCGAGGTGAGGAGGAGAGCGGAGCGAGGGCGCGAGGGCCGCCCCTCGGCGCGCCCCCAGGGCCGGTCCATTTCACTGCTGTGCCTCCACGCAGGCCAGGTGGAATCCCCGCGGACCCCATGGTGGAGAAGTCCTGGGGCTTGTGGGGCGCGAGTGCCGGGGCAGGACTTTCCCCCCCGGTTCCCCACCTCTAAGGCCCACGCTGGCGCACCGAGCTCCACCACACCCAGACGGGCCGGAGCGCTGCAGGTAGTGCGGTTTGGCCAGGAGTGGGTGCGGGGCCCGCGGGTAGGTTCCGGCTCTTTTGGAGATGGCCTTAGGTGTGTGGGGGGGCGTGGGAGGCTCTTAGAAGGAAGGGACTGTGGAAAGGGGGGCGGGTGCAGAATCCCACCTTGAAATAGTTGGAGGTCGCCATTTACCCTCTGGAGCAGAAGGGGTTGTAGGGTGTGGTGGAGCAGGGGTGGCGGTGGTGGAAGGGCGCCACGGAGATAGCTGGGAGCCGGACTCAGCACACCACATATGGGACACTGAGGCGGGAGGACCCGTGCGCACTTGGGGAGTTTCTGGGCTACGTGAGCAGAGGCCAGAGAAATCGGAAAGCCTATCCTGCAGCAGTTTTGTTTTTTCTTTTTTTTTTTAAGGGAAACAGGTGCTCAACCACTGAGCACATTCTTCTCCCCAAAGAGGATTGGTTTTTCGTTTGTTTGTTTTGTTTTTAGGACGAACCAGGGATAGACCTGGACCTCTTACATGAGAGGCAGGTGCTCAACCACTTGAGCTACGTTACTCCCCCCACAGCAGCCTTTAAGGAGCTAAAAACAAAGGTTTCAAAGTGAATGCTGTAAAAGCTGCTAATAAGAATGACCTACTCAGGCCATGACTGTAAAAAGCCCACCTGGCCTTGCTCACTTGTGCCCCAGCTCCCACTGCCCCTCTGCTGCCCCTTGGCCTGCAGCCGGATCCCAGCAACACCCACCCCAGCTGCCCAGCTCCACCCCAGCTGCCCAGCTCCATCTCTACAGGCACCCCACCAGGTCAGTGGCAAGGTCCAAAGAAGTGAATGGACGGGCAAACGGAGAGGGTCTCTGGGATGGTGACTGAGTGCCTACTGTCTGTTTCTTCATCGGTCCTTAGAAAAAAAAAGAATAAAAATGATGAAATATGTCATATAAAATAAAATGCAAGGACGTGAGAAAGTAAAATGAAACTGAAAAAGGCTGTGAGGTGGAATGGAAAGCCCAGGGCCAATCATCGACAGCCTCCAGGTCTGCTCTTGTCTTCATCTCCCCCTGTGCTCTGGCACAGGTCATGTCCCTTCTCTGGGTCTCCCTGAATCATGCAGTAAATGGATTCCCATTTATTAATGCACAAGCCCAGGATTTGCTATGGGTGTTAAATGCAAGGACACGTGGGAAAGGCTCTGGGTTACCAAGGGTTTGAGGACCCTTTTGGGCTGTCAGGATCTCAGGCCTGGCAGTGTCTGCTACAGAGCCGATCCACCCCACGCCTGTCCAGGCAGGCTGCCCTGTCCCTTGCCTCAGGATGAGCTCACCAGCTTAGCCCTCTGTCATCTGCCTCTACTTACATGATAGACCTCACTGCCCAGCCTCCTTGGCCACTAAGAAACAGAGAACTCCTACAAATGGACAAGAAAAAAGTCAACAGCCCAAAAGAAAAATGGGCAAAGATAGAATCAGACCATTCAAGAAAAGGAGCTGCAGGTGTCCCATAAACATGTGAAAAGCCTCTCAACCTCTCTAGGTGTCAGGGATATTCACTTTAGAACAGCACCCAGGACGGTGACAAAAATTCAAATGAGCAATAGCATTTAGTGCTGGTGAGGTTGCTGGGCAGCAGATGCATATGGGGGATGGAGGTCGTTGGCAGTAGGAGAGTGAATGGCTACATTTTTGCCAAGTTGCTGTACATTATCCATTACACTTAAAAACGTCTGCGGCAAGAGGTTTCTTATATATGATTCCCTGTTTTATTTTTCTCTACCTGTTATTTCCCTCTTTGTCCTTTCCACCCCCGCCCCATGCAGGCATATGGACCATTATGAGCTCATTATCCCAGGAGACAAATGAGAGGCTGGAGCCTGTATCTTCCCAGCTTTGGTTTCCTAAAAATCACATCTTTAAATGAGCACAGAGGACAGTGGCCCCAGACAGAACATTTGGAGGAATATTAGAAGAACAGGGAGAGGTTTGAAGAGAAGGCCTCCCTGCTTGGCCTTCCAGGAAAGAGTTCCCTGGGCTGGGTGTCAGATGGGTGGCGTTCATGGGGAGAAAAATGGCAGCAGAGGAAGCGACCAGGGCTGAGACATGGGACCTGAGGGAGCAGGGAGAGGGCTGCTGGGTGTCATGCCCTCCTGCAGTCAGCCCTGAGATGTTCCACTGTGGCTTGTAGCATGGCATGAAGGGCCTGAGTGATCCATAGCCTCCTACCCCCCAGTCACTTGGAATCAGGAGAGCCAGCTGCCTGGACTGAAGGGATGCCGGGGGATCCCAGAGTCCCTGGTGTCACTGAGAACCACACGTTCCCCACTGCACCCCATAACCTGGGCCTTTCAGAGGAAAGGAATTTAGACTCTAACCCAGAAGAAGGGGAACCCAAAATTAACTAAGATTATTTGTCTGTATGAAACTAAAGCTTTAGTAGAAAGATACTGTTTAACTCTTGTCCACCTGAGGGTCATAGCCACAGCATACATGTTTCCTTGACCCAGCAAGCCCACTCTACTAAACTGAAAATATCAGCATATGAAGATGTCTCTGGGAAGCAGATTTGGCTCAAGTGGTTAAGCATTTGCTTCCCATATGGAAGGTCCCAGGTTCAATCCCTGGTACCTAAAAAAAAAAAAAAAAATTCTCTGTAAGATATTTCCTGTAGCATTGTGTGTAAGGAAATAAAACTGGAAATAACCTGAATGCTCATTAGTATGGGGAAATAAGTTAGGACATTAATGGAGCTATAGAGAATTATTAGTATTATAACATGTAGACACTAAAAAAGTATCAAGATTTTTAAAAGATTTTAATAAGTTTCTTGGATTCCAGATAAATATACCCAAATCACTGGCTTTTCTCAATGCTCACAATAATAACTGATTATTAATAGAAATGGGGTGGAGGGAAATTCATCCATGGTGTTCACAAAAATCTAGAAAACAATAAAGAATAAACTTAACAAGAAATATTTAACATTTATACGGAGACAACTTCTAGATCTTATTAAAGATTAAAGATATTATTTGCAAGATATACTATGATTCTGAATGGGAAGACTTACTATAATAAAATACCAATTCATTCCAAAATTATATTTCAAATTAATCAGAATTACATTAATCTCTTCCTTCTTACATGTATATTTATTTGATTTTCTTTCCTTATTGTATTAGTCAGCATTCCAAAACTGTGTGGAATAATAGGCCACTTTCCTAATGGCAGATCTTTGGTTCTTATTCTAGTTCTTGTATTGTTTTTGGTTGGCTTAGCTATTTCTATTTTTGGGTCAACTTTAGTAACCTATGTTTTTCTAGAAAATACTTTCCTCTAGATTCTAAAGGTAACTGCCATAAAGATGCACACCATGGAGTCTGTACTTGTAACTACTTTCTCATTTCTAATCATATGATTTTTCTCTTTCACTCATTTCCTCCTTCCTTCCTTCCTTCCTTCCTTCCTTCCTTCCTTCTTTCCTTCCTTCCTTTTCCTTCTTTCTTTTCAAAAATCAACCTTGAAGAGAATCTATTTAATGGTTTTTTTTTTTAAAGAATCATATTTGGATTTATTTACCTGCTTACTATTTTCAGTTTTCTATCTCATTATTTGCAACTGTTGTCTTTGTTAATTCCTCCTTATGATGTATGTGTGACTTTTTAAATTGTTTTCTAATTTCTTAAATTAAATATGTACACATTGGTATTTTGCTTTACTTTTTATTAATAAAGGTATTTATTTACTATAAATCTTCCTCTGAATACAGCTTTAGCTATTTCTTTAGGTTTTAGTATGAAACAGTCTCCTTAATTCTCCTTTGATCCAAGAGCTATATAGGACGAGGTCATTTAATTCCCAAGTATTACAGGTTTATTTTCTCTCATAACTTTAGGGAGGGGGATTTTTTAAATTGTGGCTTTCTGTTTTCCTTGGGATATGATCAGAGACTATGAATGTAAAATCTCTATTTCATTGAGATTGCCTAAGGTTTTGCTGGTGGGCAAGAGCATCTCTGAGGTTTGGGAATGTCCAGGGTGGACACGGGAAGAACGTATGTTCTTGGTTTATAGAGTAAAACCCAGAAGAAACTAAGCTCCTAACTGTATTGTTTCAATTTTCTTTATCTTTGTGTATTAAGGCCTACTACTTTCTGAAAGAGATTCAGGACATCACCATTATCCAAGAACAACTGTACTGGGGTGGGGGGAACACTAAAGTGAATGGCAAAATTTCATGTAAACAGTAAGAAAGGTTTTTATTGGCATTATATACTGGAAAATGAAACCAAATATTATGAAAAATGTTTATTTTATTAATATTTACCAAAACTTAGGTTATAACTGCAGCAATGTAATAATTTTTAGAATATATAGCTAGCTCACTTTCCCATATGTATGTTATACTAGAATTAAAATTTTGCTTACAAACAATGAATCAAATGTTGACTTTTGGGAGAGTATGTTGTTTCCAATAAAATTTGTGATAGCATGACAAGACACCCTTCACTTCACATTTGACTTTTGCAGTACTATTATGTTTTGCAAAAGGTAATTGATGGTTTCAGCTATCCTCCTAAGGACCTCTCAGTCAGGATTACATTTGACAGAAACCCAATTTAGCAACTTAAACAAGCAAGGAGCTTATTTGTCTCATACAAAAAAAAAAAAAGCCAAGAGCAAACAGATGGACCAGGGCCATTGCTCACAAAATGCATCCCAGACTTGGCTCCTCGTCTTCCTGCTCTGTCACCCTTAAGGTGTTGCTTTCCTCCTTTCATTTTCAAGATGGTTGCTGCACCTCTGGCATCATGTGCATGTTCCAATTCGAAGAAGGGGGCAGGGCTCAAGGCAAAAATGTTTAAGGCAGCTTAGTCTGTCCCTTATTTAGTCTGGCCCTTATTTATCAGGAAAACAATAGTTTTCACAGACATTCCACCAAGCAGACTTTCTTTCATATCTCATTGGTCAAAATGTGAACACATGGCTACTCCTACCTGCAAAGAAGTCTGGGACATGGTAATTTTTAACTGAGCCTATCACCAGTGAAAAGAGAATGAACATCAGGTCACAATGAACAGTTTCTTTCACAATATTCAAACCGTTTTGTTTTGAAATACCCCTTTTTTATTTTTGGTAAATTTTCTCTTCTCCATGGTTTACTGGTCTCATTCAGTAGGTGGTTTTGCATGTGATTCAGGCAATTCTCCAATATCACTTTTTAAAACTTCATAAACCTTCCATTTCCCCCCAAGATTTATGGTCATCACCTAAGCATATGATTTGTGGTAAATATAAATTAAGTGCTTAGAACCATGGTGGATACCTTGTACTTAATGTTTACTGTCTTTAATTACCATTATCATTACTGTTGTTGTTATTGAATTAAGACTACTTTTGTTTCCCAAAGGAACCTCTTCACTGTAGGGGTTTGAATAATGGACACCAGATTATTGATTCATTGTGTGTTAAGCCCTCTCTCGTCCTTGTGTTTTTATCATGTTCTCTGTGTAATCCTTTGCTGTGTTTGACTCCCACTCTGTTTGGCACATACACGTTTATGAAGGTTGTGTTGTCTCCGTGGATCGTACATCCACATCTCATCATCTCCCTCTGTGTCCTGCTCAGCACTTTGCCCTTGGATCCCATATGGGCTGATGTTTATAGTGCCACCATGCTTTCTTTCTCCCTGCTTTGGTCTGGTAGCTCTTTCCTTAACAATTAATTATCAACATTTTTGGTACCTTTGTTTTAGACATTATCTCTTGAAAACAGCATCTGTCTAGATTCTATGTCTTTCCAATTTGATAGGAAAATTCCTAATTTTTTATGATAAATGATGTATTCATTTTAATTCAATCTTATTGCATGCTTATTAATTTTATTATCTGTCTGTCCAGTTTATGTTTCCTAAATTATTATCATTTTCTCTTTCTACTGGCATTCTTTTGCTGGCTTGTTCAGGTTTCTCCTCATTCCTTTTTTCTTATTAATTTGGAAATCCCACATATTTTCCCTTCCACCAGTGGTTATCTCCACATTCCTAACAAACTTAGAAACCTGACTGTATTAGTTATCTATTTCTACTGTAGCAAATTACCCTGAAACTGCAGTTAAAAATAACAAGCATTTCTTATCTCCCAGTTTTTATGGGTCAGGAGCCCAGGAGCCACTTAGCTGGTGGTTCTGGCTCAGGGCTTTCCCTGAGGCTGGAATTGTGTGTCGGCAGGGGCTGCAGCTATCTGAGGCTTGACCGGGTCTGGAGTATCCTCTTCCATACTCACTCATTTGACTGTTGGTAGGAGTCTGCAGTTCCTTGTTGTGAGGGCCTCTCCAGAGAATGACTCATAACAACCGCTTCCCTCAGATTAAGTGATCTGAGAGAAAGAGAGAGCCAGAAAGAGAGAGGGAAGGAGGAGTCCTGGTGTCTTCAAGACTTAGTCTCAGAGTCAAACACCACCACTTACGTAATAGCTTATTCATTAGAAATGAGTCACTAAGCCAACCTCCTCTCCTAGAAAAGCCAGTTAAGCCCCACCTCTTGAAGAGAGGACCAGCAGAGAATTTGTGCACCTATTTTCCAAACCACCTCCTAGACATGCCAAGCTTTAATCAGTGTTCTCCAAAAAGATGTCTTTCTTGCCAGTCAGCTGACAGCCTTCAAGTCATATACTTTCTTCCTTTCTCTGTCTAGCCATTCTTTACCACTTCCCCAACCCCTAGGACTTGGGTTTTGCTAAGATCATCCCAAATTTCAATTTCCAGGTTATTATTTAGTTTCCCTCACTGCATGTCTTTTCTTTGACCAAACTTGCATTTATGTCATCCTCATTTAAACTTCATTTTATGCAGCAAAAGTTTCATTGTTCCCCACTATTTTTTTTCTCACTATTTCTTTTGACTTGCACCACCTTGAAACCTGAGCCCCAGTCCATCTGAAGTTGTAGCATTTCTCCAACATTTTCCCCAGATGCAGTACAAAGTTGTACATGTTTGATCTCCCTTGCCATTTGCCCTGACATGTAAATAGTATTTGGTGTGGATATAGGATTTGTGGGTTGCTGTCATCTTCCCTTGAGAATCTGAAATCACAGTTCCCCCTAGAAAACTAACACCAACCTGATTTTCTTTCTTTTTTAAGTAACGCTCCTTTATGTCTGGAAGTTTATAATTCCAGAATTACACCAGGGGATGTCTAAGTATATATTTTTTAAATTAATCTTCACTGAAACTCCATGAACCCCTTTAATCAAGTCTTTCTTTGGCTCAAAAGACGTTCTTTAATTAATTGTTCAATTACTGTTTTCCCTTTTTGTGTTTTCTTTTTCTGAAACCCCTCTCCTTTGAATGTTAGCTCTCCTGGATGTGTCCTATCTCTTTCTGGTTTTGCACTGCTGTGAGTCTTTCCTCCCCTTGAACTCCCAGTATGCCAACATATTTCTCAGCAGTGATCATTATCTTTCTGAGCTCATCTGTGGCTAGTTTAAAATTTGAAATCATTTTATTTTTTTTAGTTTCCGATAGTCCTGCCCTATCCATGCTACTCCCCAGTTTACCTCCTCAAGAATTCTTTTTTGTTGAAGTTCTTGTCCTTCTTCAAAGGAACCCACTGTTGTGGTTTTCCAGTTTGGCCTCCTCCCTCTGGTTCCCAAGTCCTCTCAGACAGTGGGTGCAAGCTGTCCTGGCTCTTGTGTGGCCAGGGGCTCCCTGGACACTCATGTGGGTGAGGCTGCAGGCATTACCTGGGTAGTGGCAAATCAGCCCAGCAGTCTCCAGTGAGCGAACTTCTGCAAAGGCTGGAGGTGTCCTTCCAGGCTGCTTAGGCTTCAGAACCAACCAGGTGGCCCCTCCAGGTGGCCTGAGGACAGTGAGGACCCCCAGATGGCTAAAAGCCCCTTTAAAGGGGTAGGAGGGAACCCAGGACAGAGAAGGGCAGAGCCACGGTCCACTCACGTGGTAGGAGGCCAGCAGCTCCGGAAGCCTGCTTCCTCCCCAGTGCTCAGCATGAGAGCAATGGTATGGTAGGGGGAGATCAGGAAGAAGGGCTGAGTGCTGCATTTGGGCATGCGCTGGGGTAAAGAAGCAAGGAAAACTGAAATTACACCAATCCCAGAAATCTGAACTAGAGAACATGGAGCATATTAGAATTACCTGGGGGAGCTTCTAAAATAGATGAAACCAAACCAACCAAATCAAACTCCTGGGGCTGAGGTGCTTCAGCATCCCTGGGCATTTCCAAACTCTCTGCATTGGCTTGTGCTGAACAGCTGGGATTGGGAGGAACCATGACCCAAAGGGTCATTTGTACCAGTCTGACCTAGCTCTTGAGGGTGGTGGGCCCATTCCCTCCTGTTATACTAATAGGTCATGGTTACCCATCTAGTTACAGGTCTGTGAAGTCACAATCCATGTCTTATTTTTTCTCTGTCCTTGCACCTTGCACCATTATGTGCCTGACACATAGTGCCAATACAGAAATACCCGAGTGAATAAGTGATCATAAAACCACAGTGCTGAAAGGCCCCTCAAGCCCGTTCAGTCAACAGTTCTCAAGGCACACCCTTTAAAGATGGAGAAACTAAGGTGCAGAGAGGACTGGGGACTCCCAAGGGTCCTGCTGTCTAGGATAGAAACTGAATACTGGCAAACTGACTTCAGTTCATTCCATAAATGTTTATTGAATGTCTACTGTGTGCCAGGAACTGTCCCAGGGCCCACTTTTGGGATACATCACTAACAACTGAGAAAAAATTCCTGCCCTCAGGGGGTGTGATGGACGGTCACCAATGATGGAAGCCAACAATTTCTATTGCTCCCACCCCAAGAGGGAGTCTTACCCACTTCCCTTGTATCTGGGCTGGTCTTGTGACTGCCTTGACTCATAGGATTCAGCAGAAGTGACACTGTACCAATTCTGGGCCTCACCTAAAATCAACCCTTGAAATGAACAGAGAGGGCACTGGGCTCAGACAGAACATTTGGAGAAATATTAGGAGAGCAGGGAGAGGTTTGAAGAGAAAGAGGCCTCCCTGCCCAGCCCTCCAGGAAAGCGTTCCCTGAGCTGGGTGCCAGATGGGTGACTGGCAGCTACAGATTTGGGTCTCTTGGGGCCCTAAGCCACCACATAAGAAGTCCAGCTGCCCTATCCAGTCCAGAAAGAGGCCATTCCAGGTGCCCAAGCTGAGGCACCAGACCCGTGAGCAACACCACACATCCTGGAGCCTCCAGCCTTGGCCAAGTTCCCAGGTGACAGGCGGCCACATGCATGGGCCCAGCCAACACCACCCAGGACAGATGAACTGCCCCACTGAGCCCAGCCACCCACAGAACCATGGAGTAAGAAATCACCATTAAAAATTCCCAGAAGATGGTGGGCATCTTCCCAGAAAAACAGCTAGAAGACAGGCAGAAACGGCCTAGAAAATTTTTTTCTAGGTTTTAGGACACCAAGGGAAGGCTGGACACCACCCAGAAGAGAGTAGGACTAAGGAAAAGAATCGCAATGGCAAAACTGTGGGTTAAAAGTGGCAGCTACTACTGCCAGTGTCCTCCTCCACAATTAAGACCCTTTTGAATTCTCAGGCCTCTGGGCTGAGGCTACAGACAAGGGGACCCCAGGGATCTACCTCCCCAGGAAAGAGGAGAGGGAGAGACATGGCCTAAGGTTGACTCTGGTTTTGACCCGCAGATTTGGTCTGCTGAGTCCCTTGAGCCCTTCCAGGCTGGATGGGGCTGCACCACTCTTTGCCTTGGGAGCCAGCTTGGGACTAAAGAGATCCAATCCTCTCACTCTCCCTCTCTGCTAACCAGGACTGATAGTTGAGCATGCAAAGGGGAGTGGAATTATTTCCTCTCAGGGTAAGAGGGGCGGCTGCCGGCCAAGCTTGAAGAACTGTCTCTGAGAAAGTTTGAAATACTAGGTTCTTAGCCTCCAGGCAGGATCCTCATCACACTAATCCAGTCCCTGCTGTAGCAAACATACTCCAGGCAGGCACTGAACTGAGAGGGCTGCCAAAGCACATCATCTGCTGGCAGATCAAGGAATTGCATGTGAGGAAATAAAAAGTAAATCAGTAAGACAGGCATTTTCTGACCTTTATAGCCTCCCTCCCAAAGGCCCTATGAAATGGATCTGTAAACCATTACTAGGTCCAGAGCCCAGAGCCCAGTTTTGCACAACTAACAGGGACAATCCTAAAGACCCAGGTTGAACCAAGAATCAAAGAAGAGCAGTAATACACAGCCTCCTGCCACTAAATCCCTATAGAGAAACTGAGCATAAGAGTAATTCACCATCCTAATTAGACACCTAGACACCAGCAGAAAATTACAAGCCATACTAAGAAAATGGAAGACATAGCCCAAGAAAAGGGATATATCAAAGCCCCAGAAAAGATGCAGGATTTCAGAAAATTAATTAATGAGATTCACATGAATTTCCAAAATCAAATTAATGAGTTGAAAGACCATAAGGCTAAAGGGCAAATGACATCAAGAAGACATTGAGTGAGCACAAAGAGAAATTTGAAAACCTGAATAGAAAAATAACAGACCTCATGAGAATGAAAGACATGATTGGTGAAATAAAAAACACATTAAAGGCATACAATAGCAGACTTGAAAGGATAGAAGAAAGAGTGATACTGAAGACAGAACAGCTAAAATTGAAAAAGGCTCAGGTATCTGAATGACAACATGAAATGCAACAACATACGTATCATGGGAGTTCCAGAAGGAGAAAAGAAGGGGAAAGGTGCTGGAAGAGTATTGGAGGAAATTACAGCTGAAAATGTCCCAACTCTTACGAAAAAGATGAACTTACATGTCCAAGAAGTGCAGTGTCCCCCAAAGAAAATAAATCTGAATAGACCTACTCCAAGACACATTCTACTCAGAACGTCAAATGTCAAAGATAGAGAAATTTCTAAGAGCAGCAAGGGAGAAGCAAACCACCCTTACAACAGACACCCAGTAAGACTTAGTGTAGATTTCTCATCAGAAACCATGGAGGCAAGAAGTCAGTGGCATGATTCAATGATGATACTGAAATAGAATAGAATCATCTGAGAATTCTTTATCCTACAAAATTGTCCCTCAAATATGAAGGTGAGTATAAAATATTCACAAAGAAACAGAAACTAAGAGAGTTGGTAAGGGAGTGGTCATGTGACTCAGGTAGTTGGGCACCTGCTTCTCACATGGGAAGTCCCAGGTTTGGTATCCGGTGCCTCCTAAAGAAGACAAACACACAATGAGCAGACAATGAGCAGACAACAAGCAGACAAAGAGCAAAAACAATGAGGAGCAAAGAGCAAAAACAACGAGCAGACAATGAGCAAAAGCAACAAACAAGACAACAAGCAAACAATGAGAAGACAGCAAGCAAAACCAAACAAGCAGGAGGCATTCCGGATTTGGTTCCCAGTGCCTCCTAAAGAAGAAACAAACAGACAACAAGCTGACAATGAGCAAAAACAACAAGAAAACACATGAAGGAGACATCTTGGGGGTGGAGGAGAGAGAAATTTGGGGAAAAAAAGAGTCCACCTTTGCAGGAAATATGAAAGGAAGCCTTAGAGCCTGAAAGAAAAAGACAGAGAAGAGGGTCTTGGAGGAGAGTATAGAAGAAAGAATAGCAGAAAGGATAAACAAAAGAGTGATGAAAATGTTATGATATATGAAAAACAAAGAAAAAAATGGTGGAAGTAAATAATGCATTTACATTAATATCATTGAATCTGAATGGATTAAACTCCCAAATAAAAAGATACAGTCTGACAGAATGGCTAAAAAAACATGAGCCACCCATATGCTGCTTACAAGAGACTCACCTTAGACCCAGGGATACAAACCAGCTGAAAATGAAAGGTTGGAAAAAGATACTCCATGCAAAGAGCAACCAAAAAAGAGCAGGGGTAGCTATACTAATATAAAACAGACTTTGAATGCAAAAAAATTGTAAGATATGCAAAAACCATTATATTTTAATAAAAGGGACAATTTACGAGGAATTTAACAGTCATAAATATCTGTGCACCTAACCAGGGTGTCCCAAAATACATGAGACAAACTCTGGCAAAACTGAAGGGAGAAATAGACATCTCTAAAATAATCCTTGGAGACTTCAACATACCACTAATATCATTAAGAGAAACTAGACAGAAGATCAACAAGGAAACAGAGAACTTGAACAATTATGATAAACAAGTTAGACATAACAGACATATGCAGAATATTGCACCCAGACTCCATGGGTTATATACATTCCTCTCAAGTGCTCATGGATCTTTTTCCAGGAATAGACCACATATTAGGGCACAATGCAGCTCTCAATAAATACGAAAAGACTGAATTTATACAAAGTACCTTCTTGGATCATAATGGAATGAAACTGGAAATAAATAATAGCCAGGAAAGAGGTAAATTTGCAAATATGTAGAGGTTAAACAACACACTCCTAAAAAACCAGTGGGTCAAAGAAGAAATTGCAAGTGAAATCAATAAATATATTGAGACAAAAGAAAATGGAAACACAGGAAGCCGACTTGGCCCAGTGGTTAGGGCATCTGTCTACCATATGGGAGGTCCAAGGGTCAAACCCTGGGCCTCCTTGATCCGTGTGGAGCTGGCCCTTGTGCAGTGCTGATGAGCACAAGGAGTGCTGTGCCATGCAGGGGTGTCCCCTGCATAGGGGAGCCCCACGCGCAAGGAGTGCGCCCCATAAGGAGAGCCACCCACCATGAAAGAAAGTGCAACCTGCCTAAGAATGGCACCGCCCACACGGAAAGCTGACACAAGATGATGCAACAAAAGAAACACAGATTCCCATGCCGCTGACAACAACAGAAGCGGACAAAGAAGAAGACACAGCAAATAGACACAGAGAACAGACAACCAGGGCAGGGGGGGAAAGGGGAGAGAAACAAATAAATAAATAAATCTTTAAAAGAAAAAAGAAAATGGGAACACAACTTATCCAAACTTACGGGATACAGCAAAGGCAGTCTTGAGAGGGAAATTTATAGCCCTAAATGCCTATATTAAAAAAGAAGAAAGAGCTAAAACCAAAGATCTAACAGAACAACTGGAGAAAATAGATAAAGAACAGCAAATCAATGCCAAAGCAAGCAGAAGGAAAGAAATAATAAAGATTAGAGCAGAAATAAATGAAATTGAGAACAAAAAAAAAAAAAAACAGACAAAATCAACAAAACCAAAAGCTGGTTATTGGAAAAGATCAATAAAATTGACAAACCCCTAGCTATACTAACAAAGAAAAAAAGAGAGAAGATGCAAATAAATACAATCAGAAATGAAAGAGACAAAGTTATGACCAACCACACAGAAATAAAAAGGATCATAAGGGGTTATTATGAGAAACTGTATGCCAACAAACTAGACAACCTAGATGAAAAGGAAAAATTCCTAGAAATGCACAAATAAACTATACTGATGCTACAAGAAATACAAGAACTTAACAAACCAATCACATTTAAAAAGATTGAATCTGTCGTCAAAAATCTCCCAATAGGAAAGTGGCTGTAGCTCAATCAGTTGGGCTCCCATCTACCATATGGGAGGCCCTTGGTTCATGACCTGAGGCCTCCTTGTGAAGGCAGGCTCACCCGCATGCTGCAGAGATCCGCCAGCCCAGGTGCCACAGAGTGCCAATGGCCCGCAAGCACTGTGGAGAGCCGACTCAGCAAGGTGACACAACAAAAAGGGAGACAAGCAAAAATGCAGAAGAGTGCACAGTGAATGGACACAGAGAGCAGCAGCAAACAACCCACAGGGGAGGGGCAGGAATAAAAAAAATCTCCCAACAAAGAAAAGTCTAGCACCAGGTGGTTTCACAGGTGAATTCCACCAAGCATTTTAAAATAAATTAACACCAATCCTGTTTAAAATTCCAAAATATTGAAAAAGAGGGAAAATTACCCAACACATTTTGTGAAGCCAACATCACCCTAATACCAAAGTCAGACAGAGACACTACAAGAAAAGAAAATTATAGACCCATCTCTCTAATGAAAATAGATGCAAAAATTTCTCAACAGAATATTTGCAAATCAAATCCAAGAGCATATCAAAAGACTTAGACATCATGACCAACTAGTATTTATTCCTGGTATGCAAGGCTGGCTCAACATAAGAAAATCAATCAACATATTACACCACATTAACAAAGTGAAACCACATGATCATCTCAATTTACACAGAAAAGGCATTCAACAAAATGCAGCATCTTTTCTTTATAAAAACACTGCAAAAGATAGGAATAGAAGGGAGATTCCTCAATATGATAAAGGCAAATATTAAAAACCCACACTTAATATCATACTCAATGGGGAAAGCTTGAGAGGTTTCCCTCTAAGATTAGGAACAAGACAAGGATGCCCACTATCACCACTGTTATTCAACATTGTATTAGAAGTTCTACTAGAGCAATTAGACAAGAAAAAAAGTTAAAGGCATCCAAATAGGAAAAAAGGAAACCAAAGTCTCATTATTTGCAGAGACATGATCTTATATTTAGAAATTTCTGAAACGGCTATGACAAAGCTACTTGAGCTAACAAATGTGTTCATTAAGGTGGGAGAATACAAGGTAAACATGCAAAAATCAGTAATATTTGTACACTAGTATTGAACAATCTGAGGAGGAAATTGGGGGAAATTCCATTTATTATAGCAACAAAAACACTCAAAAACCTAGGAATCTATTTACTCAAAGAAGTATAGGACTTCTATGCAGAAAACAACAAAAACAATATTAAAGAAATCCATGAAGATCTAAATAAATGGAAAGACATTCCATGTTCATAGTTAGGAAGACTAAATAAAATGAAGATGTCAATCCTACCCAAACTGATTTATAGATTCAATGCAATACCAATTAAAATTCCAACAGCCTACTTTACAAAAATAGAAAAGCCAATAACCAAACTCATTTGGAAGGGAAAGTGCACACAAATGGCCAAAAGCATTCTAAAAAAGAAGAGTAACATGGGAGGAATTTCACTGCCTGACCTTGAGACATATTACAAAGCTACAGTGTTCAAAACAGCATGGTATCAGCGTAAAGATTGATACATGGATCAGTGGAATAGAATTGAGAGTACAGGGAAGCGGACTTGGCCCAATGGATAGGGCATCCACCTACCACATGGGAGGCCTGAAGTTCAAACCCTGGGCCTCCTTGACCCGTGTGGAGCTGGCCCATGCGCAGTACTATGCACACAAGGAGTGCCATGCCATGCAGGGGTGTCCCCCATGTAGGGGAGCCCCACACGCAAGGAGTGTGCCCCGAAAGGAGAGCCGCCCAGCGTGAAAGAAAGTGCAGCCTGCCCAAGAATGGTGCTGCACACACAAGAGAGCTGTCACAACAAGATGACACAACAAGAAGAAACAGATTCCTGGTGCCGCTGATAAGTGTAGAAGTGATCACAGAAGAACACATAGCAAATGGACACAGAAAGCAGACAACTGGGGTGGGGGGAGAGAAATAAATAAATCTTTTAAAAAAAAAAGAATTTGGAGTACAGAAATAAACCCTCACCTCTATGGCCAAATGTTTTTTGATAAACCTACCAAGTCCATCTTTTCTTTCTTCCCCCTCCCCCATCCTACTGTTTTTTGCTGTCTGTGTCCATTTACTGTGAGATCTTCTATGTCTATTTCTCTTTTCTTCTCATTTTTCCTCTAAGGTTCACCGGGATTCAATCCTGGGGACCTCTGATGTGGAAAGAGGTTCCCTGTCACTTGCGCCACCTCATTTCCTGGTTTCTGTTGTGTCTTGCCTTGACTTTCCCCTTTGTCTCTTTTTTTTTTTGCATCATCATCTTACCGCATGCCTTGCCACATTGCACTGCACAGGTCGCTGTGTGGGCATGGCTCGCCATGTGGGCACACCCTTTACCAGGAGGCCCTGAGGATCAAACCCAGGTCCTCCCATATGGTAGATGGAAGCCCACTCACTTGAGTCACACCCATTTCCCCCAAATCCATCTTAATGGGACAAAACAGTCTCTTCAACAAATGATGCAAAAAAAATATAGAACTGGATTATCTATAACCAAAAGAATAAAAGAGGACCTCTATCTAATTCCCAATATAAGAATCAACTCAAAATGGATCAAAGACCAAACTTGTAGTAGGTGGTGGTTTCTTGAACCTTACACCTAAAGCACACGCAACAAAAGAAAAATAGATAAAGGGGACCTCCTCAAAATTAAACACTTTTGTACCTCACAGGACTTTATCAAAAGAGTGAAAAGGCAGTTGACTCGGTGGGAGAAAATATTTGGAAATCACATGTCTGATAAGGGTTTAATATCCAGGATATATAAAAAGATGTTACAACTCAACAATAAAAAGACAAACTACCCAATTAAAAATGGGCAAAACACTTGAATAGACATTTATCCAAAGAAATACAAATGGCAAAAAAAAAACATGAAGAAATGCTCAACATCACTAATGATTAGGGAAATGCAAATCAACACTACAATGAGATATCATTTCACAAACTGTTGTGTATTCACACAATGGAATATTATGCAGCTATAAGAAGAAATGAAGTTATAAAGCATGTGACAACATAGATGAATCTAGAGAACATTATGTTGAGTGAAGCAAGCCAGATACAAAAGGACAAATACTGTATGATGGTGCTACTGTGAACCAAATATATTGTGTAACATATTGTATGATTCTATAACATAAAATGTAAATATAAACCAATTTTTAAAGGTGAAATTAGATTAATGGTTATGTAGGGCTGGGGAAAGCATGCTAAGGCATGTGGAGTTTTTCTCTTTGTAATGTAATGTTTCTAAAATTTTTTGTGATGATAAATCCACAACATTGTGATTATATTAAACACCATTGATTATACACTTTAGATAGATCATTTGCTATGTGAATATATCTTAACAAAATTGCTTAAGAAATAAGTAATTATGCAATAGCCAGAAGTAGCAGCTATGTACAGCAGAGGAAATAGAGAGATTGAGGGGTGAAGAAGTTTCTTGTTTGTTTGTTTTTTGTTTATTATAGTAGTAGTAGTGAAATAATGAAAATCCACTACTAATGATTGAGTGATGAATGCACAACTATGTGATTATACCAAATACTACTGATTGTACACTTTGGATGAATTGTATGATTTATTAATGTGTATCAATAAAATCACTTTTAAAAAATCAATTTGGAAAAAGTTGATTTGTTGGCAAAAAAAAAAAAAGAAATCACCTTCACTTGAAGCTGCAAAGTTATGGAGCGGTTTGTGAGCACCAGTACACAATGAAACATGAGGGAGACCAACAACAAACAATAAGAATAACTAGTATTATTTATTTTGCCCAATTCTTTGGCTTTAGGTCCATGAACACTCATCTTCCTTGCCCAGGACTACTCTTCTGGGCATGGTGCCCCAGCAGTGCAGCCCCTAGACCTGCCCCCAGGAGGGGCTGGCTCTGTTGGGAACCCTTCATCATGTCCTTCAGTTCCCACTGTAACTGCATTTGGTAGTTTGAGACTGTACAGACTCCAGAAAAGAGCATGTCCTTGGATCTAATCCATTCCTATAGGCATGAACCTTCTGATTAAATTATTTCAGTCAAGGACCTTTTGATTAGATTACTTCAGTAAAGCATGACCCAGGATGGGTCTTAATCCTCTTACTAGAGTTCTTTAAAATGGGATAAAGACAGAGAAAAATCACTTGAACAGAGGAGACCCTGCAGAAGCTGAGAGAGAAAGTCACAGATGGAGCAACCAAAAGCTGAAAGCAACAGAGCCCAGAGGAGAAGGCAAAGACTGGCAGATGC
The DNA here is from genome assembly GCF_030445035.2 of Dasypus novemcinctus. Lineage (NCBI taxonomy): Eukaryota > Metazoa > Chordata > Mammalia > Cingulata > Dasypodidae > Dasypus > Dasypus novemcinctus. Next base: position 48,174,796 of record NC_080690.1, on the reverse strand, counting down.
TGCCACGTACAGGGATGTCAGGGATCACTGGCAGCCGATCTTCACGGAGAGAGCATTGCCTGATGCCTTGATTCAGATCCTTTTCTCAGCCTGTAAGCTGTAACTGTAAGCTTGCAAGCCAATAAGCCCTCATTGGAAAAGCCTATCCATTTCTGGTATATTGACTTGAAATCCTTTAGCAAACTGAAACACTGCCCTGCCTACCCACTCCTCTGCCACCCATGGAAGGAACATTGCTCCAGAACCCTGGCATGCATGATTTGCCGATGCTTCCTCCCTCCTCCAGCCTTGGCTCCACTCCTGCACTGCAAGAGTGTGGGGTGAGGACTGCAGGACAGGGGCAGTCCCAGGGCAGTGTGTGTGTCACCGCTATGGCCTCCTGCTCCCTGTTCTGCCCGTCTCCACTCATTCTTCTTGTGGTAACAGCACTGCGACTTTTCTTGGGGAGCCCCCCCTCTCTGGGTTTATCTGGGCCTTTTTCCCCTTGAGGGCTGGCACATTACTCAGCTGAGCTGATTTTATGTTCTAACTGTGGCCATGGTGATTGGTTCAGGAACACAGGCATAGCTAAAACCTGTCCAATCAGAGCTAGTTCCAGAACTCTTTTGTTTTCTTTCTCTTTTTTTTTTTCCAGGATTTTTTTTTATTAGAACATTTGTAGGTTTGCAGAGAAATCATGCAGAAAATACAGAGTTCCCATATACACCCCCTCTCACACACACAGCTTTCCCAATTTAGTGCCAGAAATTTTGTGCTTTTTTTGGAAAGAAAGATTCCCTCTCCCTCAGGGATATCTCTTCTTAAGTAAAATGTAAGCCTGGAATTGCTGGAGCTAAAACAGGAGGAAGATTTGACAGAGAATGAAACCAACACAGTAGAGAGCAGATTCAACAGTGAGAGAAAGATAGAGAGGGAGAGGGGGAGCACTGGTGACATCATATGTGCTCCTGGATCCAGCAGTTCTTGAAGCATACTGAGTTCACCAACTGGAGTGGCAGGCACCAGAGCTTTTCTCTGGTTTAGATGCCTGCCTTCATTCTGAAGAGCACAGGACACATTCGAGGAAACCCAAACATACTCTGCTGGCAGGTGTGAGCTACTGTGAAGTACTAACAATAATCCTTTACTCTTACGTAATTAAAAGTCATTTTTGTCTGCATACAAACTACATGATCACAGTGCGTGTGTGTATGGGGGGTGGATTGGTCAAATCTCTTTTGATTGCAGAGACAGGAAACTAATTTCAGTTGGCTTAAACAGTTGGAGCACTTATTGACTCAACTATCTAACCACAGAAAGAACAAGGTAGTTCTAGCTGCAGGAACAGCTGGATCCAGAGATTACTTCCTCAGGCTTCCTCTTTTCTCTTGGCATGTCAGATTCACTATGGATTGGCTTTCGCTGGGTGTCAGGGAACACACCTCAGAAAGTCCCAGCTCACTTCCTTAGAACCTCAGAGCCAGAGGTTCCAATTCCAGTTATAAAAATCCGGGGGAAGATTCTGGTTGGCCCAGCCTGGGTCACGTGGCAGTGCACGGGCAGATTTTGTTCTCACAGACTCTCAGGCAGGAGGGTGGTGCCAATATGGCCTCCAGGAGCCGAGCAGCCAGTCTTGATTTTGTCTACTTGGAGAAGAGGGGCAAGGAGGGGAGTGGGTGAGAGGGAAGCAAGTGGAGAGGAGGAGAGAGGAGGGGTGACAGGGAGGGCAGAGGAGAACACGGTAGAGGACTCTCCCTTGCTTTGTCTGCAGCCCAGCTGGCCTGATGTCTAATGGAACGACAGCACCCAGGGCAGGGGCTCAGACTTGGGGTCCAGAAAGCATATCTTTCCCACTAGTCAAAGGTGGGGAGCAGGGTCTGAGAGCATGGTGAGAAGGAGGCTGGGGAGAAAGGAGAGAAGGCTGGCTTGCCCTTGAATTATGCAGAGTGGAGTGGCATGGTGGCTTTGATGGCGTTTAATTAAATATTTGGCACATTTAATTAATTAAATATTTAAATGTTAAATACAGAATCAGATGCGACTTGGTGGGCATGATGTCTCAATAGTCATTAGCCATTCCACAGCCCTCAGAGCAGCCGTTGCCTCCCCTCCCCGCCCTGAAGGATGGCTCCAGCAGACACTTGGGGAGTGCCATTAATTAATCAGCGGTGGAGCTGCACCAGGCGCTACTGTGTCAGGAGGTCGGGTGTCACTTGGGCGGGGACCTCTCCTATGGGTTCTCAGGGCTGCCTCACCGATAGGAGCAGAATCCATCCCGACCTACACACACACACACGCACACGCACACGCACACACGCACAGCATCACCTCGAACAAAAACTGCCCTGATGCCCGCAAGTCCCTGCGTTTGAGACTGCCTGGAGCCACAGCAGACACGCAGGAGCCCAGGAGCCGGAAGCCCCTCTCCCACCCCTGCCTCAGGGGCCCTGAGGCCATGGCACAGGGCAGAGGCCAGACCACTGGCAGGCACCCGGCGCATTCTCCGAAGAGTCAGGAAGCAAGGCTGAAACAGGCTGACAAGTCTGGCCTATTTAAAACATTTACAATGAACAATGCAACGCTTTTAAGGCCAAAAAACACACAACACAATGCAACTGTGCTTTTCACCAGGTAATTGAAAGGTTTATCTCTAGAGGATACTTGTTTAGGGGACACTACAAGTGGCCTGGCCTGGGAAGGAGTCGCTCCAATGGCAGCATCTCTCTCCTTTCTATCCGGCTGCCTGTGAATTTCATCCAGAGAGGACAGAGAAACTAACAGGTGCCCTTCACAACCACACAGCTCCTTGCACAGATGGGGAAACTGAGGGCCGGAGCAGGGAAGGGGCCCCAGTCCAGCTGGGCAAACCGGGCTGCCTTCCCTGTAGCAGTTCCTTCCCCTCCCTGCTCCACAGAGCTCTCTGCACCCCCTCCAAGCCACCCAGCCCTGGCTGAGGCTAGACCTCCTGGGCTCGTGAGTCAGACCCCCTCAGCCCACCTCCGAGGGGCGCCCTCCCTCCAGCCTCCTCCACCTTATTTCCCTGCCCTTTATAAATATGCATTGGGCCCTAGAGATGGGGGGGCTCTTTCTGAGGGAAAATTAACCACAATGACAAACTTAGTTATTCATGCAAACCATCAGCCTGTTAGCCCTGATTATGCAGGAGGCAAACTGTGAGTATCTGAGTGACTGAGCGCGTTCATCAAAAGCGCCGTCAGGCAGCGGGCCTGTCCCTGGCCCTGCCCACCGCGCCGGCCGCCTTTGTACTGTCTGCTAAGCCCCCCGTGCAGGCCGATGGGCCGCCTCCCTCTGACAGTGCCTGTTCCTGACGCAGGGACCCCTCCCCGCTGTATTTTAAAGGATTAATTAACCTTGTGAGATTGGCGGGGAAAGCTCCACCTGGCCATCTACTGCATGAAAGCATCCACTCACCACAGTATTTTAAGCCCACAGTGCAGACCATATGGTATTTCAAAGAACAGAAGTTGAAAGTACAGTACATATTTATTCCTTCCACAGAGAGCATTAAAGGGGTTTAAGTATTTTATTAAAAGCCTATATGTGCGTGCATGTATGTGTGTGTCTGTGCATGTGCATCTGTGTGTGTGTTTGCGAAGCAAGTGGAAATATACTTCATGCATAGGAAATATAACTTACACAGATTTATTTTCATCTCTCTGCCAACCCACCCCATAGCAACAGTGAAAACTTGGTCTATGTAAACTCGAGAAAACAAGAAATATTTTATCAAGTCATCTCAATTTATGGCTATTGCCAGTTTTTACTCCCTTGTCTGAAGCAAGAGCAGCCTCCTTGGTGTCAGGAGCGTGGGCAGAGGGGAAGGAATGCGGACAGAGGCGCGAGGTGCTAAAGGAGACCTCCTCACCTGGCAGCCCCAGGGCCACCCCGCTAACAGCCAGGGATGTAAGCTCTCAGACCCCAGCTCCCTTATCTCTAGCAACACTGATCTCACGGGGCTGTGGTGAAGATGAAATGAGAAATATATATAATGTGCTGGAGGACACTACCTGACAGAGCTAGCAATGCTGGCCACCCAACCTGGAAGCCCCCGAGGTCTGGAATTTTGAGGAAAACTTATTGTCGCAGAAGTCTATTGACTGTATCCTACCCAGAGTCCCCTCTCCCTTCTTTTTGCAATGGCTCCACCTTTTTCCTCAACAACTCCCCCTTTTCTCTTAGTCCAGGTGCCATCTCTGAATTTAAGGGAGACCACATGATCACAGTTGACCAATCAGGGCCCTGCACCTTCCTGATTTCAGTGATTGGTTCAGGCATGGGCACATGACCCAGGACAGACCCATGAAGCTCTATCTTGAGACTTTTTGCTGGAATTACTGGGAAAGAGGTTCTTTTTTCCCAACAGACTCACTAAGCTTGAAGGATATGAGCTTGGCACTCTCTGTCAGCCTGGTCTTATACAAAAAAGGACAGTGCAGGGCATATGTGGATTCTGTCCAATGAACAGCTCACCTTTCCCAAGCAGGAACAGAAATTGAGATTCTACAAATAAATAAATAAAAATTTTAAAGGAAAAAATAAGGTAGAGAAGGTAAGCTGATCGGGTTCAGCCACCCAAGGACCTCACTGTCCTCTGGACAAAGCCACAGGACTGACCCAATCGAAAGAGTCCAGGCTCTCTCCTAGGAATGCCAGGCTGCCCCACCCTTCAGTGCCTTGGGTTCTGCCTACAGTCCCAGATCTCTCCTGATGGTGACAGCAGTGAGTCAACAGGGCCTGTGACCTGGGGGAGTTGGGGCCTGAAGCCCCGTGAGGACAAGCCTGCAGCTTGTGAAGTGGTCCCAGGGCCTCCACTCCCTGATGCACATCCTTTGTTTCACAGAAAAAGGTTGTCAAAGGCCAGAGTGTACAGCCCTGGAAGTTCACAAAAAGCACACAGAGAGTGGAGGCAGCCCAAGCCATTGGGTGCCTCTGTCCCACATGGGAAGTCTCGGGACCAGTTCCCCGTGCCACCTAAAAAAAGACAGAGAGCAGACAGCAAGTGCAAATAACAAAGGGGTGGGGAGAAATAAATAAATCTTAGGGGGAAAAAAGCACATAGAATATATATGTCAGAGCACAAACAGACTTTGAAATCTTCTACCCCTCCCTTTCCTCCACCATTTTCTTATGGCAAGATTGAGTACCAAGAAGATAATAACTGACAGTATTGGTGGTGGTGTGAGGTACTGGAGCCCTGTATGATGTTATGCATGTGTGTTTTGTAAGTTCACAACTTTTACTACATAGTGTAAAGTGTCTGGATTGCTTCACTCAAGGTTATGTCCTCCAGGTTCATCCATATTGTCATATGCTTTGTGACTTCATTTCTTCTTACAGCTGCATAATATTCTATCGTATGAGTACATCACAGTTTGTTTATCCATTCATTGATTGATGGACACCTGAATTGTTTCCAATTTCAGGCAATTGTGAATAATGCTGCTATGAACACCGGTGTGCAGATGTCTGTTTGTGTCACTGCTTTCAGTTCTTCTGGATATATATCCAGTAGTAGTATTGAGAGTCATGTGGCAAGTCTATATTCAACTTCTTTAAGAACTGCCAAACAGTCCTCCACAGTAACTGTACCATACTGCATTCCCACCAGCAATGAATAAGGGTTCCTACCTCTCCACATCCTCCCCAACACTTGTAGTTCTCTGTCTTTTTAATACTGGCCTTTATAATAGGTGTGTAGTTTTGATTGACATTTCCCTAATCAGTGATGATGAGCATTTTTTCTTTTTTTTCTTTTTTTGCCATTTGCATTTCTTCTTTGGACAAATGTCTATTCAAGTCTTTTGCACATTTTTTAATTGGGTAGTTTGTCTTTTTATTGTTGAGTTCTAACATCTCTTTATATAACCTGGATATCAAACTATTATTGGACGTGCAATTTCCAAATATTTTCTCCCATTGAGTCAGCTGCTTTTTACCCTTTTGACAAAGTCCTGTGAGGTACAAAAGTGTTTAATTGGGAAGTAGATGTGGCTCAAACAAGTGGGTTCCCGTCTACTGTATAGGAGGTCCAGGGTTCAATGTCCAGGACCTCCTGGTGAAGGTAAGCTGGCTCCACGTGGAGCACTGGCCTGCATGGAGTACTGCCCCACGCAGGAGTGCTGCCCTGTGCAGGAGTGCTGGCCCATGTGGAGTGCTGGCCTGTGAAGGAGTGCTGCCCTGCACAGGAGTGCTGGCCCACAGGGAGAGCTGACACAGCAAGATAAGGCCACAGAAAGAGACACACAGGGGAGACAATAAGAGATGCAGAAGATCAGGGAGCTGAGATAGCACAAGAGAATGATTGCCTATCTCCTACTCTGGAAGGTCCCAGGATCAGTTCCCAGAGCTGTCTAATGAGAACACAGGCAGACACAGAAGAAGACACACAATTGGACACAGCAGACAATGGGGGGGGGGGGGCGAGGGGCCGGGGAAGGGGGAAGAAGTAAATAAAATAAACAAATCTTTGTTTTTAAAAAGTGTTTAATTTTGAGGAGGTCCCATTTTTTTTGTATTTTTTCTTTAGTTTCGCGTGCTTTGGGTGTAAGGTCCAAGAAACCACCACCTACTACAAGGTCTTTAAAACGTTTCCCTACATTTTCTTTTAGTTGTTTTATAGCTTTTATATTTAGGTCTTTGATCCACTTTGAGTTGATTCTTGTATAGGAAGTGAGATAAGCTTCCTATCATTCTTTTGGTTATAAATAGCCAGTTCTCCCAGCATCATTACTTGAAGAGACTGGTTTGCTCTGTTAACATGGTCTTGGCAGGTTTATCAAAAACCAGTTGGCCATGTAGGTGAGAGTTTACTTCTGAACTTTCAAATCTATTCCACTGACTGATGTGTCTATCTTTATGCTAGTACCATGCTGTTTTCACCACTGTAGCTTTGTAATATGTCTTCAGGTCAGGTAGTGAAATTCCTCCCATGTTGCTCTTCTATTTTCAGAATGCTTTTGGCTATTGGGGTGCACTTTTTCTTCCAAATAAATTCAGTAATTGCTTTTTCCAATTCTGTAAAGTAGGCTGTTGGAATTTTAATTGGTAATGCATTGAATCTATAAATCAGTTTGGGTAGGATTGACATCTTCATGATATTTAGTCTTCCAATCCATGAACATGAAATGTCTTTCCATTTGTTTAGGTCTTTTTAAAATTTCTTGTAGCATTGATTTGTAGTTTTTTTGCATATAGGCACTGTACTTCTTTGGTTAAACTGATTCCTAGGTATTTGAGTCTTTTTGTTGCTATTGTAACTGGAATTTCCCCCCTGATTTCCTCTTCATATTGTTCAGTACTAGTGTGCAAAAATATTACTGAATTTTGCATGTTGATCTTGTATCCTACCATTTTGCTGAGCTCATTTATTAGCTTAAGTAGCTTTGTCATGGATACTTCAGAATTTTCTAAATACAGGATCATGTCATCTGCAAAGAGTGAGAGTTTTAATTCCTCTTTTCCCATTTGGATGCCTTTAATATTTTTTTTCATGTCTAATTACCCTATCTAGAACTTCTAGTACAAAATTAAATAACAATGGTGACAATGAGCATCCCCCTTGTCTTGTTCCAGATCTTAGAGGGAAAGCTTTCAATGTTTCCCCATTGAGTATGATATTGCCTGTGGGTTTTTTATACATGCCTTTTATCATATTGAGGAATTTTCCTTCAATTCCTGTATTTTGAAGTGTTTTTATCAAAGAAGGATGCTGGTTTTGTCAAATGCCTTTCCTGTGTCTATTGAGAGGATCAGGTGTTTTTTTCCTTCAATTTGTTAATGTGATGTATTATGTTGATTGATTTTCTTATGTTGAACCAGTCTTGTATCCCAGGAATAAATTCCATTTGGTTGTAATTCATAAGTCTTTTGATATGCTGTTGGATTCGATTTGCAAGTATTAATATTTTGTTGAGAATTTTTGCATCCATGTTCATTAGAGAGATTGGTCTGTAACTTTCTTTTCTTGTAGTATCTTAATCTGGCTCTGGTATTAGGGTAATGTTGGCTTCATAATGTGTTGGGTAATTTTTTCTCCTCTTCAATTTTTTGGAAGAGTTTAAACAGGATTAGTGTTAATTTGCTTTGAAATGCTTGGTGGAATTCACCTGTGAAGCCATCTGGTCCTGGATTTTCTTTGCTGGGAGGTTTTTGACGATGGATTCAATCTTTTTAAATGTGATTGCTTTGTTAAGTTCCTTATTTCTTGTAGCATGAGTGTAAGTTGTGCATTTCTAGGAATTTGTCCATTTCATCTAGGTTATCTAGTTTGTTGGCATACAGTTTCTCATAATATCCTCCTATGATTCCTTTTATTTCTGTGGGGTCTTTCATAACTTCCCCCCTTTCATTTCTGATTGTATTTATTTATCATCTCTCTTTTTTTCTTTGCTAGTCTAACTATGGGTTTGTCAATTTTATTGATCTCAAAAAACCAGCTTTTGGTTTTGTTGGTTTTCTCTATTATTTTTTGTTCTCAATTTCATTTATTTCTGCTCTAATCTTTATTATTTCTTTCCTTCTGTTTGCTTTGGGATTGGTTTGCTGTTCTTTCTCTAGTTTCTTTAGTTGTTCAGTTAAATCTTTAAGTTTAGCTATTTCTTCTTTTTTAATATGGGAGTTTGGGGCTATATATTTACTTCTCAAGACTGCCTTCACAGAATCCCTTAAGTTTTAATAAGTTGTGTTCTCATTTTTATTTGTTTCAATATATGTACTGATTTTAATTGCAATTTCTTATTTGACCCACTGATTATTTAGGAGTGTGTTGCTTAGCCTCAACACATTTGTGAATTTACCTCTTTCCTGTCTATTATTGATTTCCAGTTTCATTCCATTATGATCTGAGAAGGTACTCTGTATAATTTCAATCTTTTTTATATTTATTGAAAGCTGCATTGTGCCCTATCATGTGGTCTATCCTGGAGAAAGATTCATGGGTACTTGAGAAAAATGTATAACCTGCTGAATTTGAATTCAGTGTTCTATATTTGTCTGTTAGGTCTAAGTCATTTATCATATTGTTCATGTTCTCTGTTTCCTTCTTGATCTTCTGTCTAGTGTTCTATCTAATGATGTGAGTGGGGTGTTGGAAGTCTCCAACGACTATTGTAGAGATGTCTATTTTTCCTTTCAGTTTTGCCAGAGTTTGTCTCATGTATTTTGGGGCATCCTGGTTAGGTGCATAGATATTCATGACTGTTACATCTTTCTGGTGAATTGTCCCTTTTATTAATATATAATTCCCTTCTGTATCTCTTACAACTTTTTTGCCTGTAAAGTCTGTTTTATATATTAGTATAGCTGTACCTGCTCTTTTTTAGTTACTATGTGTGTGGAGTATCTTTTTCCAACTTTTCACTTTCATCTGGTTTGTATCCCTGCGTCTAAGGTGAGTTTCTTCTAAGCAGCATATGAATGGCTCATGTTTTTTAATCCATTCTGTCAGCCTGTATCTTTTGATTGGGAAGTTTAATCCATTCACATTCAATAATATTACTTTAAATGCATTATTTACTTCCACCATTTTGTTCTTTGGTTTTCATATGTCATATATTTTTGTCTGTCTTTTTACTCATTTGGTTATCCTTGCTCTAGTCTATCTTTTATATTCTCCTCCAGGCCTCATTCTCCCCTCTTTTTTTTTTTTTTTTTTAATTTCAAGGGAGAGCATGAACACAGTCCCCCACTACCACAAATTATGCAGTTGAGTTTCCCACATTTGGGGAAATCGCAGGGGTCAGCACATCCTAGCTATTTTTCTGGAGAAGACAGTCCTGTGTCTTTTTAGCCCACTATCTTCCCAGAAGTCCTCGTTTGGATTTAGACTGAGTTTATATTTTCCTCTCCACCCCTTCTCCTTCTAAGTTTCAGTTGCTAATAGAGTCAAGACATTGGTGACAATGGGAAGGGAAGAGACTTCAAATCCAGTGTCATTCTTAGGAGGTTATTCCAGGTAACTCTGATCTGACCAATCCTTCAGTAAATAAGGACCACAAATTCTAACACTGACTGAGGGCACTGGAGAGCAACTAAAAGGCAGATACTGGAGGGGAGTCAATATTTAGAGGACACAAAAAGCACTGGGACTGTTTCCCATTTTCATGGATTTTACCCTAAGGGCAGACCCCTGTCTGCCCCGCGAATGACAACTTGGGTAGAAAATCTTTTCTCTTAGTGGCTTGAAGAACCACAGCTTAGGACAATTACAGCAACTACAATGTGACTGGGGAAATTAAAAAAAAAAAAATTTTTTAAAGGGGGAGCTGATGTGGCTTAGAGGTTGAGCACTAGCTTCCCATATATGAGGTCCCAGGTTCAATACCCAGCTCCAGTACCTCAAAAAAATACAAAAAAAAAAAAAGAGAGAGAGAGAGAGAGAGAAAGAGAGAGCCATAGAAAGGGAGTCCCAAACTCTGTGTATAAAATACTCAAATCTCTTGGTGATCTCAGAACCACGTATGAGTGGGATCGAGCAACCCAGTGAAGGTTAAAAGAACTTAACTGTGATTTCAGAGACCATGCACTGCAGTGGAGAGAGTTCATAGTCTGGGTTCAGCCAAGTTAAATGCCTGCTTAAGTAAATTCAATATTCTTCAGAGGAATAAAAAGAATCCAGAGTCTCTACAACATATAAGCACAATTTTGAACAAATATCCAAAATCACCTGACATAAGAAGACACAGGAATATATGACCCAAACTCTGGAAACAAAAACAATCAATGGATACCAAACATAAGATGACCTTAGATGTTGGAATTAGCAGATAAGAATTTTAAGGCAGCTGTTATAAGTATATGTTTGAAGATATTTTAATTTCCTGGCTACTAAAACAAATACCATACAATGGGTTGGTTTAACAACAGGAATTTATTGGCTTATGGTTTCAGAGGCTAGAAAGCTTACTTCCTCCAGGGGTCAGTATTTCCTGCTGGCTGACAATCTTTGGGGTTCCTTGGTTTTTCTGTCACAGGGTAATGCACATGGCAGCATCTTCTCCTCTCCTTTCCATTGACTTCTTCTGGATGCTCCCCATGGCTTCCTTTCCTGTGTCCAATTTCCTTTGCTTATAAGGAAAATGATTTATTGGATTAAAGCACCCCCTCATTCAGTTTGGGCACACCTTAACTAATTACATCTTCAAAGGCCCTGTTTACAAGTGGGTTCACACTCACAGGACCAGGGCTCTAAACATGTCTTTTATGGGGGACATGATTCAATCCTCACCAGAAGGTAAAGGAAAACCTGATTGTAATAAGTAAAAAGATAGGTGTTCTCAGTAGAGAAATAGAAATGATAAGAAACAAAGAACTCAGGTCTCCCTGCTATGTGGAAACACACTGGTCATAGTTGTGACATCTACACACACTGGCACCAACTAAGGCCATTTATTCATCTGGCCCACAGTTATCAGACACACTGGCCTTTCTTCATCCTCCTTTTGCAGAATCACAGGCCCACCAAGTCCTTTTTTATGACGCATCTTCCCCATTCCTTGGGCACAGGAAAAGAGAGCTGATACCTACAAACTCTGTGGCCACTGGCACTCGCACAGTCCTTACTTCCCTCAGCACACCACAAAGCTATATCTATTCTACTGCACACATACCATTGTGACATGGGCAGCTTCTTCTAGACTGGACTGCCTCAAACAAGTATTTGAACTTCGTCCAGTACAAGATCCTGGGAGAATGTGGATCTTGTCCAAGGGCTTTGTTGGAATTCTGTTTGGCATAATCTCTGCCAAGTTTTACCTGAAAAGATCATGCAAGAGAAATTGCAAGAGAAATCAGTAAATACCTCGAGATGAATGAAGATAAGAACACAGCCTATCAAAACTTATGGGATATAGCAAAGGTGGTGCTCATAGGGAAATTTATAGCCCTCAAAGCTTATATTAAAACAAAGAAGGAGCTAAAATCAAAGACCTAACTGGAGGAACTAGAAAAAGAACAGCAAACCAATCCCAAAGCAAGCAGAAGGAAAGAAATAATAAAGATTAGAGCAGAAATATATGAAATGGAGAATAAAAAAACAATAGGGAGAACCAACAGAACTAAAAGTTGGTTCTTCGAGAATATTAGCAAAATAAAAAAACAAACAAGCCCTTAGCTATATTAACAAAGAAAAAAGAGAGAGAAGAATCAAACAAAATCATAAATGAGAAGGGGGACATTACCACTGACCCAGCAGAAATAAAAGAGATCCTAAGAGGATACCATGAAAAAAATTATTCTCTGGGGAGCGGATGTAGCTCAGTGGTTTCAGTGCATGCTTCCCATTTTCCTACGTATGAGGTCCTAGGTTCAATCCTTGGTATTTCCTGGGGTAAAAAAAAGGACACTATGAAAAACAGTATGACAACTATCTAAACAAACTAGACAATGCTGAATAAATGGACAAATTCCTAGAAACACAGAAACAACCCACACTGACCCTAGAAGAAATAGAAGACTTTAACAAACTAATCAAAAGCATAGAAGTTGAAACAGTCATCAAAAACCTCCCCAAAATGAAAAGTCCAAGACCAGATGGTTTCACAAGTGAAAATTTTATCAGTTGTTTAAAGAAGACTTAATACCAATCTTGCTCAAACTCTTCAAAAAAATTGAACAGGAAGGAATGCTACTGAACTCACTCTATGAAGCCTACATTACCCTAATACCAAAGTCAAATAAAGATATTATGAAAAAGAAAATTACAGACCAATTTCTCTAATGAATATAGATGTAAAAGTCCTCAACAAAATATTTGCTAACCAAATTAAAAAACACCTTAAAAAAGTATACATCATAGTCATGTGGGCTTTATGACAGGCATGCAAGGGTGGCTCAGCATAAGAAAATCAATCAATGTAATACACCACATTAATAAATCAAAGAAGAAAAATCACATGGTCATCTCAGTAGATGCAGAAAAGCATTTGACCAAATACAACATCCTTTCTTGATAAAAACATTCTGAAAAATAGGAATAGAAGGAAACTTTCTCAATATGATAAAGTGCATATATGAAAAATCCATAGCTAATATTGTACTCAATGGTGAAAGACTAAAAACTTTCCTACTGAGATCAGGAACAAGACAAGCATGCCCACTGTCTCCACTGTTATTCAATATTGTACTAGAAGATCTAGCTAAAGCAATTAAGCAAAAAAAAGAAATAAAAGGTACCCAAATAGGAAAGGAAGAAGTAAAAGGTCAGCAAAACTACTAGAACTAATTGATGTTTTTAGCAAAGTAGCCAGGATACAAGATTAATATGCAAAAATTATAGAATTTCTATACACTTCTATTGAGAAGTCTGAGGAGGAAGCCAGAAAAAAAATTCCATTTACAATAGCAAAAAAAAGAATCAGATATTTAGAAATAACCTTAACCAAGGACATAAAGGACCTGTATTCAAGAAACTATAAAACATTGCTAAAAGAAACCAAAAGTGATTTAAATAAATGGAAGGATATTCTGTGTTCATGAGTTGGAAGACTAAATATTAAGACATCAATTCTACCCAAACTGATTTACAAATTTAATGCAATCCTGGTGAAAATTCCAACAGCCTTCTTTGTAAAAGCCAATTATCAAATGTATCTGGGTGGGGTAAGGTTCCCTAAATAGCCAAAAATTTCTTAGAAAAGAAAAATTGGGGAGCAGGTGTAGCTCAGTGGTTGAGCACCTGCTTCCATGTGCAAGTCCTGGGTGCAATCCCTGCCTTCTTAAAAAAAAAAAAAGAGGTTGGAGGACTCTAGCTTTCAGACTTTAAAGCATATTATCTAGCTACCATGCTAAAAAAAACAGCATGGTACTGGCATAAAGATAGACAGACCAATGGAACTGAACTGAGAGTTCAGGGAGGTTAATATTAGTTGGAAGGCAGCTGGAGGCTAATATAACAGTGATTTTGATGGTTGATGAGGATTGCAGTTAATAATATAAACAGAGGAATGTTTCTCTGCTACGAGGTGTTAAGAATATTGTGATACATTAGAAAAATGTTTTTAAAATATAATGACAAAAGTGGGTGAAAGAGGGGAGTATGTTGGAACCATGTACTATTTGCATGTTTTTTTCTTGTAAACCCACAATAAAAATAATTAAAAAGATCATGTAAAGACTTCTATTTCCAGACATAATGGAGCCACTGAGATTGTCAGACTGGATGAAAAAGCAAAATCCAAATATGTCTTATCTAGAAAAAAAATACACTTTAAATATATATTTGTTCAAAATAAAGGCTAGAAAAATATATACCATAGACACACTCATCACAAGAAAGCTGGAGGGGCTATATTGTCATAAGACAAAGCAAATTTTAGGATAAAGAATATTTCCAGGGACTATAAAGGACCATTTTATCAAGAAGACAAAAACTCTAGATGTCTATGTATCTAATAAAATGTACAATGTACATGAAACAAAAACTGACAAACTGAAAGGAGAAATTTTTAAAATCCACTTTTATAATTGGAGACTTCCAACACTCCTCTCCCAGTAATTGATAAGAAAGTAAGGCTGTGGGAGACTTGAACAAAAGCATCAAACAATTTGATCTAATTGACATTTATAAAACACTGCACCCAACAGCAACAGGATACAGATTCAGAATACTCATGGAATGTTCAGTAAGCAAATTAAGTACTAGGCCATAAAACAAGTCACAGTGAAGGATTAAAATCATAGAGCATATATTCCCAGACCACAATAAAATTAAATAAGAACTCATAACAGAAACATATCTAGAAAAGCCCCAAATATTTGGAAATTAAAACTCACACTTGTAAATTACATATGAATAGATGGAAATCACAAGAAAACCTGAAAATATTTTGAAATGAATAAAAAGGAAAACAGATTATCATAATTTGTAGGAAGCAGAGAGAGCAGTATTTTGAGAGAAATTTATAGCTTTGCCTGATTATACTAGAAAAAGTGGTCTAAAATCAATGATAAAAGCTGCCATTTGAAGAAGGTAGACAAAGAAGAGAAATTTTAACCTAAAGTAAGTAGAAGGAAACAAATAATAAAAGAATAGATGTAAATGAAATAGAAAATAGAAAACAATAGATAAAATTAATGAAATCTAGCTTTTCTTTGAAGAGATAAAAATATCATCAATTGTTACCTAGAGTGAACAAGAAAAAAAGAAACAAATTATCAATATCAGGAATGAAACACAAGACAACTCCTACAGACCTTAAAATTATTTATATGGGATTATTTTTATCACATTTATCACAATATGTTTGGCAACTTAGATGAACTAGACAAATTCCTTGAAAGACATAAATGACCAAAACTGACAAGTAGGTGTAGAAAATCTGAATAGTACTATACCTATTTTATTTTACTGAATTTGAATTAAAATCCTTCCCACAAGGAAAACTCTAGGCCCAGATAGCTTTAATAGTGAATTTTATCAAATATTGAATAAGAAGTTATAACAATTTCTTACAGAAATTTCCTATTTCCAATTTCCTTCAGAAATTCTTTCTAAAAACAAAGGAGGAAGGAATACTTCCCAAGTCTTTTTTACAAGGCCAGCATTATAAGACAACATTACCAGCAAAGAAAAAATATAACACCACAGGGCAATAACCCTCATAAACAGATGGAAAGCCCATAACAATTTTAGCTATTGAAATCTAGGAAAAGGCCAGTGATCTGTATTCCAGGAGTTCTGGGGTTGTTTAACATTCCAAACCAATCAACCATTATAACCAAATCAAGGAGACACACCACATGATAATCTCAAAGGATGCAGGAGAAACATTTGAAAAATTCAATACCATTCATGAATTTTTAATAAAGATTCAGAAAACTAGGAATAGAGGGGAATGCCCTGAATGAGATACAGCACATCTTCCAAAAGCCTATGCCTGGGACGTGGATGTGGCTCAAGCAGCTGGGCTCCCGTCTACCATATAGGAGGTCCAGGGTTCAATGCCCAGGGCCTCCTGGTGAAGGCACGCTGGCCTGTGTGGGGAGCTGACCCATGCAGAGTGCTGGCCCGTGCTGAGTGATGCTCCACACGGAGAGCTGGCACAGCAAGATGACACAACAAAAAGAGACACACAGAAGAGAGAATAAGAGAAGCAGCAGATCAGGGAGCTGAGGTGGCACAAGAGAATAATTGCTTCTCTTCCACGCTGGAAGGTCCCAGGATCGGTTCCTGGAGCCACCTAATGAGAATACAACAGGAGTCATGGGGGGATAAATAAGTAAAAAAGCCTATGCCTAACATCATGCTTAATGGGAAAAGAATGAACACTTTTCTCCTACAATCGGGAAAACAGCCTAGATGTTCCCTCTCATATTCAACACTGTACTGGAAGTCCCCGCCAATTAACTAAGAAAAGGGAAGAAACAAAAGGCAGACATTTGGAGAGCAAGTCATAAAACTGACTTTAGTCAGTGTTGGATCATCAATGTAGAAAATCTCAAAAACTATGCCAAAAACAAACAAACAAACAAACAAATGAAAAACAAAGCCGTTAGAATAAGTGAGTTTACAAGGTCACAGGATACATAGTCAACATGTGAAAATCAATTGTATTTCTTTTTGAAAGTGTGATGTAGACATCAATACCACTTAAAATAGCAAAAATGAAATATTAAGAACTAAATCTAATGAAGATGTTTGTGATTTATAGACTAAAACATATAAAACATTGTTGAAAGAAATAAAAGAATCTTAAATAAGTGGATATACATCGCATGAATTCATATCAGAAGACTCAATAATGTCAAGATGTCGATTCTTCCCAAATTGGTCCATAGATTAAATGCAATACCAGTCTAAATTCCAGCAGATTTTTGTGTAAGGAAAAAAAAGGCTGATATATGGAAATGAAAAGACTTAAACAGTTGAAGCAATTTTTTAAAAAGATAAATTTGGAGGACTTTCACTATCTGATTTCAAGACATTGTAATAGTACAGTACTGAAGATAGTACAGTATTCCTGTATGAATAAACATATCAATTAACGGAACAGAATAGAGTCCAGAAATAAGCCTGCGCATAGATGATCAATTGGCTTTTGACAACTATGTCAAATACCTTGTTGGGGATTGACTCCTATCCCCTTAATGACAGGCTCAAGTCTAAATTCCTGTTCCTGTGGGTGTGAACGCATTTGTAAATAGGACCTTTGAGGATGCTATTATTAGGTGAGGTGCGGTCAAACTGAATCACGGTGGGCCTTAGTCAGTACTGCAGGAGGCCTTATAAAGAGAGGAAATTTGGACACAGTCAGTGAAAGCCACCAAAAGCAGCCAGAAGTCAGGAGAAACCAGTAGAGAAAGGTCACCATGTACCAGGGGGCACAGAATGAAGCTAAGGAACCCCAAGGAGGGCGGCAAGCCAGCACCAGACTTCAGGGAGAAAGCATGGCTTTGCCCAAGTCTTGATTGTGGATTTCTAGCGTCCGAAACTGTAAGCCAAGAAATTCCTGTTGTGGAGCCAGTCCAAGTGGTATTTGTTATAGAAGTTCTGGCAAACCAAGAAATCACCCAAAGGCAGAAAGGATAGTTTTTTCAACAAATGATGTTTGAACAACTGGAGCTCCATATAGAAAAAGCAAAACCTTACTTCACACACAGTGAAAACAATAAAATTCACTCGAAATATACCATAGACCTAAGCATAAAAACTAAAACTATAAAACTTCTAGTAGAAAATAGAGGAGAAAATATTTTGGCCTTGGGGTAGGCAAGGAGCGTTTACACAGGTCAGAAAAAGCATGAACCTTTTTATAAAAGAAAAAAACGATAATTTTGGACTGTCTCAAAATTAAAAACTGCTTTTCAGAAGTTATTAAGAAAGTGAAAAGACAAGCCACAAACTGAGAGGAAATATTGTCAACACATATATCTGAAAAAGGACTTTATCTTGAATAGAAAAATACTTTTACAACTCAAGAAGAGAACCCAATTTTAAAACAGAAAGATTTGAACAGCCAGTTCACACACACAAAAAAGATTTACAGATGACCATAAAGCATTTGAAAAGATGCTCTACTCATTAACCATCAAGGAAATGCAAATTAAATCCACAATGGGATATGATATTACTCCATGCCCACTAGAATGGCTAACATTGAAGACTGCCAATACCAAGTATTGACAGAGCTGTGAAACAGCTGGAATGCTCACACACTGCTGGGGCAGTGTAAAACAGTTCAACTACTTTGGAGAACAGGATGTCAGATAAACATGAATTTAAGCATACATTTGCCATACAACCCAACAAACCCATTCCAGAAATTTCCAAGAGAAAACACATGCTGATACAAAAGTTTCTACCTCAATATTCATAGTAGCTTTAGTCACAATAGTTCCAAGCTGGAAATAATGTAAATGTCCATCCACAGGTGAACAAATAAATTGTAATTTAACCAGGCAATAGAATGTAATCCAGCAAGAAAAGGGGAAGAACTACTGATACACACAAAAGCTGGATGAAGCTCCCAGACTCTACTGAGTGAAAGAAGCCAGATGCATAGTAGGTATAGTATGATCCCACTTACGTGAAACTAGAAAAGACAAAGTCAGGCCAAAGAGATCAGTGTGTGTCTGGATCTGAGGGTAGAGCGGGACGTCCTCAGTGTAAGGGAGCAGGAGGAAAATTTTTGTGGTGATGGAAATGTTCTGTATCTTGATTGTGGCAATCATTACATTGATGTATACCTGAAAAAAAAAAACCTAAAATGGGAGCATTTTATTGCACATAAATTAGGCCTGATCTGTGATTTTTAAAATGTATGTGTATTGCTTTAAATTTTAAATTAAATAACTTAGAAAATGAAGAGAAAAATATTAAATAGCCACAACAACCTACGGGCCTATTATTGGATAAAATTAAATAAAAACTTTTGGCACATAGATACCATGGAGCTTTATGCAGCAACTGAAAGCAAACTGAAAAGGTGACTGAGCAGAAACAAGGCCAATATCCCTGTGCTGAAGTTCTCCTGAGGGACCAGCCGTCAATGGGGCAGAAAGACGGGCTGAAACTCCAGGGGCATGTGGGTCATGGCAGGGGGCTCCCAGTAGAGCTCAGGGAGATTTGAAAGATACCCAACCTTGTAGGAACTGTGTATGGCCAGTGGGAGCTTGCAGTTCCACCAGGAAGCAGATTCGTAATTGCCTAGGTGCCACTCAGACTCAAGAGTGCTTGGGCAAAGCGGCCCTACCTGAGCATTCTACATGGGTTCCAGGCGCCCCTGGAGCAAGCGACTTCCCATCTCTGAGCTTCAGTTTCTCCATTTGTTTTTTTTTGTTTTGTTTTGGTTTTTTATTGGCTTTGTAATAATATTACATTAAAAATATATATGTGAGGTCCCATTCAACCCCATCCCCTCACCCCCCCTCTCCCCCCCCCAACAACACTCGTTCCCATCATCATGACACATCCATTGGATTTGGTAAGTACATCTTTGGGCACCTCTGCACCTCATATACATTGGTTCACATCATAGCCCATACTCTCCTCCATTCCATCCAGTGGGCCCTGTGAGGATTTACAATGTCCGGTGATTGCCTCTGAAGTACCATCCAGGGCAGCTCCATGTCCCAAAGACGCCTCCACCTCTCATCTCTTCCTGCCTTTCCCCATACCCTTCGTCCACTATGTCCACTTTTCCCATTCCAATGCCACCTCTTCTATGTGGACATTGGATTGGTTGTGTCCATTGCACCTCTATGTCAAGAGGAGGGTCAGATTCCACCTGGATGCTGGATGCAATCCTCCCATTTTCAGTTGTAATCACTCTAGGCTCCATGGTGTGGTGGTTGTCCTTCTTCAACTCCATCTTAGCTGAGTGTGGTAAGTCCAATAAATCAGATTGTAGGTGCTGGACTCTGTTGAGGCTCAGGATCTGGCTATCACATTATCAGTCCAGAGATTCAAATCCCCTAAATATATCTTAAACCCCAACATTAACTGCACCTCCAGCACATTGGCATGAAAGTCTTATGAAGGGAGATCCCATCTGAGTCCAGATTCATCCATTTGTGATCTGAGGACGTTGGACTAGATGGAAGTTCCCTTTCAGCTGTGACAATGACCACTTCCTTATTCAGTGCTCCAGGGCTGAAATTATCTCCCACCCTCCACCCCAGTCCTGGCCCCACCAGGTAAAGGCCAGGTCAGGTAAATGACCGGGTTTGTTCCTGCCTACATCACCTTTCCCACATGGATAGGTGCGGGATTTCCAAGTCCTGGGGAAGCTTCAGAATTAGGTAAGCTCTAAATGAAAGGGCACATCCCTTCACATCAAAAACTTTCTGCCCAAACTATATGTACCGAGATGTTTTATCACAGAAGTATTTTGTAAAGCACAAACCTGGAAACAATATAATGCCCATCAATTGAGGACAGAATAAACAGTTTCTAAATGAAGCAGGTTAGTATAGGAAACGAGGAGAGGCAGCTTGTCAGAACAAAGCCTTAACCATCGCAGCTGAGACCCAGTGGAGAATATGGCCAAGAGACCTCACCCGAAACCCCCTGAAGGAAAGCAGCTGTTCAAAAACAGCACAGTGGAAAAGCCCACCAAGAATCTGGTCACAAGGTCCCATTTGAAACTCCCGGGCTCAAAAGAGGCCCTGGATAGAAAGGGCTCTCCACTGGTTTCCTGAAAACTAACAGGTACAACCTGAATGGTTCCTAACATAAACCAACAGGAAGGCAGAAAGGTAACCAATAAGAAGAGCAAATAGCTGGGGTCCCCCAACATGGGGAAGTGGGTGGAGGAAAGAACGGCCTTAATAAGCCTACCAGGGGCCCCAGGTGTGTCTCACGCTGAAGCATGCCCACACTCAAATCTCGAGCTGTACTACCGCTTTTCTCATTTCTCAATAAACCCTTTTACTTGCCTAAGTAAATTTAAAAATCCCTTTATGCGATGTCGCCAAGATCCTAGAAACCCAGCTGCCAGCAACATAAAGACTATGTCATAACACCAGACATGCTCTCTGTATAATGCTACTTTAAAAAAGCAGGATGCAACATTCTATGTGCATTGGGATTACAACTTAGTGCAACAGAACAGAAAAAAAACCAGAATGAAATGCTCCAGGAATCTTGATTCTTGGCCATGCCTCAAACGGTTGAAGGCCAAGAGGGAATGAAAAGGCATGTGTTCTTCAGAACTGTATGGGTGAATACAGGAAGGATCTCAAATACTTTGTTACTAGAAGTGCTTTCCACTGAGGGCTCTCTACATGGGGAGCCAAAGATGGCAGCCAGCAGCTTCAGGTTTCTATTTCTACTGGTTTAGCAACCCCTGCAGAAAATAAGAGCCTCTTCCCAGTCCTGGGTTTGAGACTCACAGGTAAGGCTGCATTGCATAGCCACCCAGGACTAGTGTCACAGATTCACAACCCGTGCCTTGTCGTGGGGCCCTACTCTCCCTTTCTTTGATACTCTGCTGTGGTGGTCTTGAAATTCTAAGCCTTTTTTTTAACTTTGCATTGGGTCTCCAATCACATAGCTGGTATTGAGCGCAACCCAAGTCGAAGCCCACCATCTGAGAGCAGAGGGATTGGTTCCCCGATGGAAAATCGGAATTGTAGCCACGAGGAAGGGATGCTGAATGGAGTAACAGCAGACGTCCACCACAGATGCTGACGATGGTTGAGCTGGGGTGGTAGGACTGTGGTTATTATTATTCCTACTGCCGCTATTTTTTTCCTGCAACGTAGCTATGTTCTTTTAAATACGAAATAATTTAAATTAATATAATGCAGTTCTCTCTGTTTGAAGTGAACACTGTCAGAAGAGTGGTCTGGATAACAGGCTGCCATCTCTGTCCCACCTCCCACAAAGGGCTGCCCCAAGGCTCCAGAAATTGGGCAACATCCCAACATCAGAGGGCAGCTTCATCCCCGACGCCAGGCAGGGTTGGGACTTGGCCTGAACCTGATGATTTTACTTGCCTCGTGGACTGAGAGGCCACTGAGTTGTATTCTCAGTCCTCAGCTTCTCCTAAATGGTCTCTGGGCTGCTGTCTGGTGCTGAAAAATATGTCTAAGGATGCCTAGAGAAGTGGAGGAGGGGAGAAGAGGACTGCCTTCAGATCTCTTATCTCCCTTGACTTCTGACCCCAGCTCTCTGAGTTAAGTGTTATTTTTATTCCTATCTCACTGGGAAGAAAACCAAGTTTCACTGTGGCTCAGTTCCCTGTCCAAGTTCTCACCTCTAGAAAGGAGAAAGGGGATTGGAATCAATGGGTGCAAACTTCAAAGTCCAGACTCTGCCTCTAAATCCTTCCTGATTTGACAATGGAACAAAGTCTTGAACCCCTCTGGCCTTCAGCTTTCTTATTTGAAAGCGAAAATATACCAGTCCCTCCCAGATAACCTAGGAGTATCTTCCAACTTTCTCCTTCTAGGGCAGGTTCAGATTCACTTCCTGGGGGAAGGGAGCTATAAAGCCCTCACAGACAGAGGCCCAGGGAATGCCTGGTGTCTCCTCCCTTCTAGAAGGTGGGTCAAAATCTGTTCGTCTTTCTGCTTTTGGCTTTCATTCATCAAATTTCTCTCACACACACACACCCCAGAGGTCCAGTGCTGGGCAATCTCTGTCCTCCAGGAAAGCCCCGTCATCGTCTTCATTTACCAAATATTTCCGCTCCAGTTCTCTCGTGGGGCAGACCTCTACCTCTGCAGTCATAGCAGCACAGAATGAATTTCCTGTGGGCTTCCTAGTTTCTCTAGGGACATACCCAAGAGTGGACCTGCTGGCTCCAAAGGTACTGGGCCCGGATTAGGGTACGGCAAGGAGGAACTCACACGTGGGGTGTGCAAGCAAAGGGTGGACCTTCACATTTTGTGTCCTAGGAGCCTTGCTTGCCTCACCCTCATCCTAGCCCTGCAAAGGCATGTGCATTTTTTTAATGTCCCTGTACTGATCCCCCACCCACTGGCAGGGTCCGGGACCTACTCTCATCCACCCACACCAGCACTTAACTCATCCGACCGGCTGCCTGGTGTCAGCGTGGTCGGGGTCACTTAGCATCTCATATTCCTTTCCTTTGCCTTTTTCTGATCAGCAGTGAGGAGCACCTCCTGTTGCACCCTGTAGTCATTTTTTTCTCCTGTGATCGGCCTTTTCAGTTCCTTTGCCCATTATATTTTCTGTTAGGTTTCCTGTCTTCTCAGGACTGATTTGAGAAGTTCCTCGATTATCCTAGACATTAGCCCTTTGTTTGCTTAAGACAATGAGAATTTTCATCTCCCAGTGAACAACCCATGTGTTAATTTTGTCCATGATTAAGCAAAAATTTTCGTTTTGGTGCAATAAAAAAATTCATCCTCTTCCCTCTTGTGGATTATGCTTTGGAAATTGTGAGAAATCCTTTCCCTTTCACAGAGATATTTTCTTATAGGCTAATTGATAAGCTTTATATTTTTATCTTTAATAATTAGATGTTTAATCTATTTGGTGTTTAAGTATATGGGATAAAGTAGGGGATCTAATTTTATTTTTCCTCCATTACAGAAAGTCAATTTTTCCAATATCATTTACTAAATGACCTAGCCTTTTTGCTTCTACACAGGCTAAGTTACCATATATAAAATACTTTATTCTGGGTGTTTCAAGCTATTTCTTTTATCTGTTTGTTTCTGTAATAGTATCATGTTATTTTAATTTCCATGATTTTGTAATCCATTTAATGCCTGTAGTGCAAGACCTTCCCTTTGTTCTTTTTCAAAATTATCTTAGCAGATCATGGACCTTGATTCTCCTATAAGCATTGCAGAATTAATGTGCCAATTCCAACATAATCAGAATGGAATTTTAACAGGAATTACATTGAATATACAGATCACTTTGTGGAGAACTGATACTCTTGCAAACTGAAGATATTTTCCCACATATGCTTACATGTGTCCTTATATTTATAAACGCATCCACATATTTATCTATATATACCACTCTTTCAAAAAAAATCATGTTTTGGAGTTCTCCATTTTTCTCCTGAAAGTTCTGGTACATTCTTTGAATTTGAAGGTTAATTCATGAATACTTTGGTATTGTACAGGATATCTTATTTTTATTAATTTTTCATGACATGTACTGTTTTTGCAGGGGAACCCATTATTCTCTTTTCTTTTCTTTTTTTTAAAGATTTAGTTTATTTATTTCACTACCACCCCCCCATCCATTGTCTGTCTGTTCTCTGTGACCATTTGCTGCGTGTTCTTCTTTTTGTCCGTTTCTGCTGTTGTCAGCAGCATGGGAATCTGTTTTTTTTTGTTATTGTGTCATCTTGTTGTGTCAGCTCTCCGTGTGTGTGGCACCATTCCTGGGCAGGCTGCACTTTCTTTCGTGCTGGGCGGCTCTCCTTACAGGGCACACTCCTTGCACATGGGGCTTCCCTATGCGGGGGACACCCCTGCGTTGCACGGCACTCCTTGCACGCATCAGCACTGCGTACGGACCAGCTCCACACGGGTCAAGGAGGCCCAGGGTTTGACCCGCAGACCTCCCATGTGGTAGACGGATGCCTTAACCACTGGGCCAAGTCCACTTCCCTCTCTTTATTTTCTGATGTTATATAAGCTACCCTTGCTCAACTCTCTTATTAGGTTAATTAATTAATCTACTGATTCTCTTGATTTCTAGGTGAATGAACCATTGACAACAATAGCGATTATGCCTTTTTGCTTCCAAGCCTTATATCTCACTCACTTTTCTCATTTTATTGCATTGGCAGGACTTTCAAGAACCATGTTAAATTGTGGCCAGGCCAGCGGGCACCCTTGTCTTCTCATTGACCTTTAAAAGGATGAAGAGGTTGGGTTTAAGCTATCATTAGAAACTTGCTCGAGAAAGAGCCCTGCAATTGCTTTCTGAAGGCTGGACTTTAGGAGAAGAGGACAAGAGACAGAAAGACGGACTTCTAGGGAGCACTCCAGTCTTCCAGGAGAAACATGATGTGGTCCAAACTAGGTCAGGGGTGGCAGAGAGATTTGGGGGAACGGATGGGATTCTGTGACAGATTCGATTGGGGGAGGGAGGAAAGTGTGGGGTCAAGGAGGAAGCCTGTTTGGGACTTGGCTGCCTGGCCGAGTGGGCAGAGGGGCCATTCTCTGAGGGGAAGTTCAGGGGAAACTAGAGGGGAAGGGAGGGATTGGTGGACGATCCAACCAGGGGTCCAACGAGCTTCAGGATGGAAGGATACGAAGCTCAGGGCAGTGGTAGGTGTAATGAGCCCAAATGGCCTTAGTTAATGCTCGGAAAGCACTTAGAAAAGGGCCTGGCACACGGTAAGGACAGGAGATAGCCCCTGTTCCGACTATCGGGAAAACCCGCGTAGAGACGGGAAGAACCTGGGAGCGGATGAGACCTCCCAGAGCCGAAGGGGTCGAGGGCAGCGTGGGAGGGACAGGGGCGCCGAGGAGGTCAAGGTGAGTACCGAGGAGGACCGAGCGGCCCTGGAGGAGGGAGGAACGCTCCACCCGCGAGTTCTCCGGGGAGCAGGGGCGCCCGCCCAGCGCCCGCCCAGCGCCCGCCCAGCGCCCGCCCAGCGCCCGCCCAGCGCCCGCCCAGCGCCCGCCCAGCGCCCCGCACCCCCGCCCTCAGCCACGCGGGGACGCGCCGGTCCAGCCGGCACAGAGACGCGCCCCGCCCCCAGAGCGGCCCCGACCCGCGGAGCGCCTGCGCGCCCCGCCCCCGGCCCCGCCCCGCCCCGCCGCGGGGCATCCCGCGCAGTCCCGCACCCGGCCTCGCACCCTTTCCCGTTTTCCCGTTCCCTCCCGTCGCGGCCCAACGGAGCCCGCTCCGCCCCGCCCGGGGAACGCGCGGACCGCGCCTCGGCCTCCGCGGCGGGTGTCGGACGGCGCAAGGCCGCGCTCCGAGCGCTCAGCTGCGCGGCCGCGCGCTCCCGCCGGGCGCTCCCGCCGCCGGGTGGCGCGGGGCGGGGCGGGCGCCGGGGGCGGGCCCTGGTGGGCGGGGCCGCGTCACGTGGGTAAACACGACGCACGTGGAGCGGAGCCTGAGCGCGGGGGCGGCGCCGGCCGGGAGGGCAGAGCCGGGCAGCCGGGCGGCGGCCGCTGGGGCGCTGCGACTCGCGCCGCGGGGCCGCGTTTGCCCTCTGGGCCTCGGTGTCGTCCCGCCAGAATAAGCACGACAAACACAGGCGCCCAGGCTCTCCCGTGCCAGACCCTGCCCCGAGGTGATTCGGAGGGATGTGGTCGGCCCGTTTCAGCGATCCGGCAGGGGAGGCCGAGCGCTTGGAAAACTTACCCGAAGCCACGTGGCTGAAAGGTGGCGCCACCCAACCCCTGACTCGGGCGGCTGGGTTCCCGCGCGTGTAACCCGCGGCCTGTCTTACAGCGGCCGATGGCCATCAGTGTGCTCAGGGTCACTGCGCTGGCGTCCTGCCCCTGCCCCTTAGCCTGGCCTTGGTCGCTCCGTGCGGCCTCAGTTTCCTAGTCTGTACAGTGGGGGTTGCAGGGATGCCCGCCTCCAGGGAGCTCGCCCAATAGACGCGCTTGCTTCCCTGGGACTGGCGGGGATGAGGTTAGAGAGGACTTCCGGCTCCGGATCGCCCCTTACCGACGACCGCGCCTTTAGCCCCCTTCTGTCCCCACGCTGTCTACTCCCAGAGCGGGGGTCGTCAACGTCCCCTGGAGCTGGCTGCGCTGAGGGCCTTCGCGGGCTCCCGAGCCGACTTGTCCCCAGGCCACCCCACTCTCCGTCCCTTCTCCTCCCTCCCTTTCCTGCTCCTCTTCCTCCTCGGTCCTCGTCGCTTAATCAGGAGGCGCTGCACTGCGGGAGCCCGCAGCGGCCTGGGGCCATTCCGAGCAGTCCAGCAGTCCGCGTGCCTGAGATTCTTGGGAGGAGCACGCCTCGGGGCAGTGAAGCCAAGCTTCCGGGCTCCAGGGCCGGTGAGAGTCCCCAAAAGCCCACGCCCAGCCCTCGGTTGGGTTTTGGGGTTCATATATGCTGGTTAGTGGGACTCCATTTAGTAGCTCTGAAGGTAGCCCTTGGGACGACCTGGGACACATTGCTGAACCTCCCTGGTCTCAGGTTCCTCTTCTGTAAAATGGGGCCAGTGATAATAGACCACCGACGGCAGTGGGAAAGGGAAATACCTTCATCCCAGAAGCCTTGGACCGCAGTGCCCTGCACGTGGCTGCTAAATGCTGGCTGCCCTGGGCTAGCTTATTGTGCCTGTGAACGGGGCCCTTTCCTGCTCTCTGAACCCCAGGTGACCCCTGACCTCAGTTTCCCCTCCAGATTTGCTTTAGGGAAGTTCCTGTGCATCCTCCTTCAAACAGCATTGTCTTAATACATTCACGGTAGGATTTCTTTACCAAAAAGTGCTTTACTCCTATAATACCTGGAAAAGGTGCATCAGGACAGTGACACAGCCTGGTGGTGGTGGCTCCATAGCTTAACCCTCTGAGTGCTTGCCACCTCCCAGTTCACTGACCCACTAGCCTTCCTCCTCACACCCCCACCCCAGGACCAACAGCCACATGTGTTTGGCCTCCCTGAACTGTAATGTCATGGAGAAGGCAAGTCTATCCAGAGTGGTCTTGGTGGTGGCCAGAGGTGGGAGAAGCCCAGGCCTGGGGCTTTGGCTAGCTGGGGTGGGGGGGTGGTATTCTCCTGGTCTGTATTTCTTCTCCAGTCCAGATTGGGGTTCCCAGGTTCTGGCCTAAGGAAGAAGAAGATGGAAGCCCCAACATGAAGCTTGGGGTGAGGCAGAACTGAAGGGCAAGCAGTCTTCACTGGGCTGCTCCCACTTCCCCACCCCCAGCCCACCTGGGACCCACATGGTGGGGCATGCTTCCCCATAGGGGTTTCTGGAACCTTTCCTGTGTCCTTGATCTGGTTCAAAGACCAGATGGGCTGCCTAAGGGGGTGAATGGCAGTGGCCAGCAATGGGAGCAGAATTTTTGCACACCCACCTCTCTGCTGTCACCCATTTTCTGGGTGGGTTCTGTGAGTGGTGGCACTGTTTTCTTTTGTTTCTGTGACTGCTGCATTTGCCAGGCCAGCACCCCTTCCCCTCTGATATGGACAGCCAAGAGATTCAGATGGGGCTAACTGCCAGCCAATCCTGCCCCAAGCACTGCCTCCCTCTGGCCTTTGATTAGAGAAGAGCTGGGCATGGACTCAAGCTGGGCCAATCAGAATCATCCCCAGGACTTTGGTTTAGAGATTCGGGGAAGCCCCTCACTGGTAGAATTATCAGCCTGGAGACAATGGCAGATGTCACATGGAGAGCAAGGTCATAGCAGAGCAGAGCAGAGCTGAACAAGGGAAAGAAACAAATTCCTGAGGTCCACAAATAGACACCCAGATCTAGCCTTGCCTGGGGCTAGATGCACCCCTGGACTATCCAGGCATAAGAGCCCACTATGTTCCTTTTTCCCTTCTGGCAGTTTGAGTTGTGTTTCACTGACAACATGTTAAGTTCATCTGACTCTCTAGTGGGGCAAGGACTGTGGCCACCATTTCCAGAGAAGATTGAGACTTGGGGCTGCACGTCATGTGCTCATTAGTGTGGACTTGGCCTAAGAGTGGTTCCCACAGTGTCTCCAGCAGGGGGTCCTGCCTCTTCTGGCCTCACCTGGGCCTACTTAACTGTGTGTTTTCAGGGCCTCTGCTCTCTGGGAGGATGGAGGCAGGTCTGCATTGTCCACAGTTCTACATGGAGGCACTTAGTTTAATGAAAATAATTAATGGATCAAATAACAAAATTAATGACAACCAAAAACACAAGATAAAAGTAAGATTTAAAAAAAGAAAAAAGAAAAACACAACAAAACAAAAAACAGAATTAATGGGTCATTGAGGGGCCTGTGACCGATTCGGGTCTGGGGGATTAAAAAAATCAGCAGTCCCCAGAGTTTTCTCTCTCTCATCCTGCCTGGCCCTCAGCACAGCAATCCTTTGCCCCCCACTTCCTGCCAACCCCTTTACCTGAGGCCTTGCTCCAACCCCTCAAGTTCCTTTCCTTGGGTCATCTCCTGGGTGACAACGTGGCCCAGCCGGGGTGAGTGAGAGAGGAGTGAGTTTTCACTCTGGCCCACTGCTCTGTATCCCCCTGCCCCACTCCAAAGCCCAGGCAACATGGACACTTCCAGGAACACGTCCACTGGAATGCCAGAAGGAGTGAGTGTAAATGTGCAGTAGGAAAGGGTGACTACAAGGACACAGGCTGCACCTCCGGAAATGTGCAGCCTGCACATCTGCCCAAAGAAAAAGGAAGGCCTGGAATCTCAAGCTTTGTTATTTGTACTTTTTTGGTGTGAGGGGCCATCTGCAAGATTTGAACCTGGAGAAAACTGGGATTTGTAGATGAAATTCAAATGTAGGATTACTTTACAGGTTGTCACAGGGAGAATTTCTCCAGGATCTGGGGCAGCAGTGCTGATATTTTTATAGCAGCTGTGTGCCAGGGTCTGGCGGGGCCTCCCACAGAGCATTGTCAACCCCCTTAGCAATGGCTTTTTGCAGCACTGACTCCACTGAGGATTCCAGAAGAAACCTGGGCCACCCACTATGCAACTTGGCCCCCAGTGACTGGGAGGCAGAGGTCTGGAAGGTAGAAAGTTGGGGGGGAGGAGGGGATATGGCAGGGCCAGAGAGTGGAATGGTGGACGTTCTGCATCACAGCCATCAGTCCTGCCCAAACCTCCTTAGAGACTCAGTTAAGTAATACCTCAGCACACAGTTGCAGATCCATTCTCAGAATAGGCCCCTCGTCCCCACTCTTAACTGCAGGTCATCCTCAGACCCTCCTGCATGGAAATCCCAGAACTTTCCTGCGGGAGTGGCAGGTGGAGGTGGACAAATTGGCACTGCCTCTAGGATCTCCCTCAGGAACCAGAGTCATCTGGGAGAGTCAAGGTTATCACTGAGGTGATGGATGGGGAGGGGACACCCCAGCCCCAATCTGAAAACTCCTGGAGTGATGGATAACTTTGTATCGCTTGCAGATGAAGTTTGCTTTCAGCTCATCATCTAGGGTTTAGGAGGGCCCTCCTTCTGTCTCATGAAGGAACAGAAGACATTGTATTCCTGGACACTTTTCTCAGTGCCTCTCTCCCAGCAAAGTGCATGGCCACTCATTCCAGGGAGGCAAAGAAAAGACGACCTGAGGTTTAGCACATGTGACCTTGTGGAAACAATGCAGCTCAGTGGAAACTCTTCTCAGCCTTTCTTGACAACTTGGGTCCTGGACTGTGGGGGAGGGGGCAGTGACAGAGGTGGGCAAAGGATTTGTGACTCACTCTTCGCTGAGGTCCCCTGAAACATGTGACCTTTTCTAACTCATACCAGATAATTAAACCTAATAATCTTAGACAGGGATTGTAGGCAGAAAGCAACCTATTACCCGATCATTGTTTTTCCTTCAAAAACATTGCTGAGGTGAAGAATATGACTTGAAGTGCCTCAAGAGGGGTCCTTAACTTAGAAACACTGCCCAGACACACACACCCACACACTCCAACCTGCCTTTCATGCCATCATTGTAAGATGGAGTACTTCTTGTTCTAGAACTGAGGCCATAGCACATGTCAGAGTGCCTGTACCTGGGATTATGGGAGGAAAGGTGGGAACAGGACTGGGGACCCAGGGCAAGGCTACTGCCAGGCAGGTCTGCTACTGGCTTTGCCAAGGAGAGCCAGGTACACAAATGACAGGGAAGGGGCTTCCAGGTGCCAGGTGGACAGCTATTTGCTGGGCTCTGGGCTCACACTGGGACTGCCTAGCTCGGGCAGACACACTTTTTTTTTTTAAACAGAAACAAAAGGATGAAATCATTAGCATCAATTGGGCACATTCAGTGTCGATTACTGACGTGCCATTGTTAGGAGGATAAAAGAAATATAATTAATAAAACCCACCCTGCCTGCCTTTTGTGCTCACCATGAATTCCTTCTCGGTGCCTGCATCTATCTCCTCCTGCAGATGAACCATCCCTTTCAGCTGCCCTGGACATCACGAAAATGAACAGTGTGGAAAATCACTCCCGGGATCTGTAAACTCATCTTTTTTTTTTTTTTTCCAGCTGCAATTTGTCTTCGGATGCCTCCATTTTCTCATCAAAGGGGCAGAATTAGAGAGAGGTTTCTCGGCAGCTCAAGGCAGGATTTTGTTCAAGCAAGAACAAAGCCTGCCCAGGGCAGAGGCTTTGGGGAAGA
This sequence comes from Dasypus novemcinctus, assembly GCF_030445035.2. Lineage (NCBI taxonomy): Eukaryota > Metazoa > Chordata > Mammalia > Cingulata > Dasypodidae > Dasypus > Dasypus novemcinctus. Next base: position 48,143,629 of record NC_080690.1, on the reverse strand, counting down.
CCTCAGGTCCGTCCCCACTCAGGATCCATCTCCAGGTCCCAAACCTCTGGAGGAGACCAGTTCCTGGGCAGGAGCCTTCCCAGCAGTCCTGCAACATATCTTCCCCACCTCTGGCCTTGAAGGACCCTCTGTGGGCCAGGGTCCCAGGCCTTTGAGGCAGATGGAAGCCCAGTGCTGGTGGCTCAGTTGGAGACCTGGAGAACAGGGTGAGGTGAGGCTTCTCTCAGCTCCCCTCAGGCTTCCATTGCATCTGCTTGCCTGCCTGACTTCTGTCCTGACCCCTAATGAAATGAAACCTCCTTTGCATGAAAGGAAGTGGGGGAGTTCCCTAAAGAGTGATGGAAAGCCTGAACCTCTTCTCCCCCAAACAGTCTTTCATCACCACCTGGAAGACTAGAGTTTGAAGACAAACCGAAAGAGCTCTTACGCCCTGGGGCAGGCTGCTGAAAGAACAGGCAGGAAGAATTGCTTCACTTACCTTCAGCCTTGAGACTTGAGGCCCCCCTGGGCCAGAGTATGTACATGAAGAGTTTAAAGGTCTCAGATTTTGGGGTTTTAGTCAACACCCTCCTGTAAATCCCGGAATCTCCAACTCAAATGCCCGCAGGAGTCAGGCAGGTAAAAGCACATGGTCTCTGGAAACAGAGACACTTTGTAGTGAATATTGAATGGGCCCAAATATTCGGCACTTCCCAGGGAAAAATTTGCTTTCACTGCCATTTTCTTGAAATACTCCACCTGCTTGATCTTTACTGTTTTTCCACTTTTGATAGTCATGGGAACAAAAACTATTCATCTTCTCCAGATGATCAGCAGTGATTTGTGCAGATAGATAGCAATGGATGGAGACCTCAGAGCTGGGTCCAATAAGGAGAAGGGGAACTGGCTCCTTGAAGACCCTGTGCTCTCTGCCTATGGGGCTGTCCAAAGCTGGGAGCTGTAATTTCCATGTGAACTCTTCCGATTGGTAAATGATGACTCAGATGTTTTAAGACCGCTTTGCAGCCCAAACCCCTTGAATACCTCCACCTCCACCCCCAGAGGCATCTGACCCATATGTGCCCGGGGGTTAGCCTTGGCTTTAGCCCTGACTGCCTCTGTGAATCCCTCACAGCCTTGGGGATGGATGGAGGACACCAAACTGCAAGGTGAAGCACTTCAGACAATGTTATCTTCTTCCACAGATTGAATGTTCCTTACTTGTTGGTAAGAAGAGATAACTTGGTTAGGTGCTTTGCAAGAGGGACACAGAACTTTTTGGATGACTCAGGCTATGACTGCTGGAATTTATTAACTTTTTATTTTTTTCTTTTAAGAAAGAGATGGTACTATCAGAATAGTTCATCACTGCCTTGCCCCCAGGAGGGGGAATGGATTTGTCTGTCTGTCTGAGAATGCATTAGAGCCTGAGCTCTTGCATGACATCTCACTCTTGCAACCCTAGCAGGAATTGGAATGCAGTGGCACGTGGCTCCTGTTCTCAGAAGTGGACTAGAACAGGACAGGGCCTGGAGTCATTCCTGTTCTTGTCTTGCCTTCCAGTCTTAATTTTAGTATTTTGCAAGTCATAAGAAGGCCTAGATTTCTGGGCATGGAAAAGTCAGAGATTTAATGAGAGGGGCTATCTATGTTTGACTTCATCCATCCTTCCATCTAGCCAGCCATTCACTGGGCAAATATTTAATGAACTCCTCTTATGTGCAGACCCTACGCTAGGCAATGAAACCAATCAGCAGGCAGTCACTGAAAAGTGAAAACACAAAGGGCCTGAGTTTGTGTGTGCACATACATTTAAAACTCCTTAAAGATGATACAGTTAAGTGAGACAACGTTTGCCATAAAACAGCAAATGTATTCTTTTATTCATCTGTTGGCATTATGCATAAAAAAAAATTCTGGATCAATGTAAGTTATGTCAACACCCAAACTGCTAAGAGTGGCCATCTTTAAAGGATTTTCACTTTCTATGTTGTGCATTGTTTGCAATATTCTAATTTATTATAACAAGCTCTACGTTGATAACCAGGAAAAAAAAACAAACAGCATTTAATAAATAGCCATTTTAATGGGAAGAATATCTGTGGGGAGGCAAGAACTCTTACTTTCTGTCTGGGCATATAAAGTGGTATAATTTGAGGAAGTAGCAGATGACATCTAGCAAAGTTGCAAGGCACATGCCCTTTGACAGGGCAATTCCATATCTAGGAATGTGCCCTCAAGGAATTCACACATGTGGCACATGTGCACGTATCCATTGCACCAACATTTGTAATGGTGAAAAATTTGGAAGCTTACTTGTAGACCAGAAGGGGGGAGGGAAGAAATAAATGGTAGAACATTCACACAAAGAAAACCTTGAACACAATTAAAAATGAATGAACTCAATTTTACATGTAGTGACATAAATGAATATTGAAAATTATCATGAAACAAAATGGCAAGTGATATTATGATAGGTAAGTTCTGGTTCCATTGATGTGTATATTTTATACACCCAAAGGAACACTGTCTATTTATGGCAACACTCTATCTAAATGTAAGTGATGAAAGTTGAAAACTAGGTGTAGGGATCGTATACAGCAACCTCCAGGTGGTGGTTTCCAAGAAGGAGGAAAGAAGGACCATGGGCTTTGGGAGGGATGAAAGGGGCCCTCCAACTGTATCTGTCCTTTTTTTAAAATAAATGATGTGAAGCAAATCTGGCAAATCCAGGTAGGTGGTGGGTACACAGGTATTCATTGTATTCTTCTCTGCACTTGTAATTTTTGCCAGTCTGCTGGGTATGCAATTATCTCCTTTATTTTGCATGTCCCTGGTAACTTGCGAATGAGTAGGTTTCATCTGTTTGCTGGGTATTGCTAGTTCCCATCTTGGGTCCATTTTTCAGAGTAGTGTTAAGGATGGAAGGTGAAGGTGAAGTGAGGAGTTTCCCTGGAGGCTGGTGAACTGCAGGTCTTAGTGGAAGGAAGCCTGGATGGAAGCACCCTGCAGGAAGCAAGGATTCAGGCTGGAAGGCAGGGGAGCCTGGCTAGGCCAGAGGTGCAGCTTGGGTGGGAGCGAAGCTTGAAAGGCATGGAAGCCCTAGAAGTGGTGAGCTCACCCAGGGAGAGAATGTCCAAGGACAGTGGGGGCCTGGATAGATCTGTGACTCCTCCACATTACAGGGAGGAGCTGGAGCAGAAAAGAGGGGGCCTGAAAGGAACTGGAGCAGAAAAGAGGGGGCCTGGAAGGAGTGGGGACAGGGAAGGTGAAGAGTTTCTTGCAGGAAGAAGGGGTCAGCAGAGCTAAGTGTGGCAGAGACACCCTGTGAGATGAAGTCTCAAGAGTTCCATTAGATTTTTCACATGGAGCTCTTAGGTGACCGTAGCAAGGACCATGTGCTGTATGTGGGGACAGAAGCCCAACTAGAGAGTGGAAAGTGAATGTAGATGACCCTTCCAAGGAGGTGGCCTGGGAAGGGAGGAGAGAGAGGTTCCGAAGGCTGGGAGAGGATGGAGGGCAGGGCCCAGGGGAGGGGACTAAGGAGGCTAAGGCCATGGCAGAGGAAGCTGCCAAGTGCTCCTGGAGTCCACAGATGGGGACCTGCACAGAGGTGCAGAGGCAGAAACCCCATGGCTGAAGATGGCCATGGGGCTATCGCTCAAGCATGGCCATTTAGAGATGAAGCTTGATGTAGCTTGTTTTTACTGATGTCCCCATCACCTTCCCTCTTGTCCCCATGTACTGCAGCCATATTTTCTGTTGGCAGGAAAGGGCTGGACTCTGGGCTTGTCTCTTCCATCTCTGCCTCCAAACACAGCTCTGAGCACTCACTTTCCTCCTTGCAAACACCAGTTTCCTGCTGCCAGTGAGCTCAAGCCCCTCTTCAGCTTGAGGTGCCAAAGCCCCTGGTGATGTGGTCTGTGTCACCTCTGCTGCCTCACCTCCCTCCTCCTTTCACCCCACTTCTGAGCACTTTCCACTGACTGCTGGGGAGCACTCAAGCCAAAGTCCAGCTCCTGCTCTTTGCTCCCAGGGGCCACCTTTTCATAACAGCGACCTCACCGTGTTCCAGCTGTTTAACCCGTCTGCCAGGCAGACCCGAGCCCCTCAACCATGCCATTTTTCTCCTGGATCTGGAAGTGCCCAGCACACAGTACAGGGTAGTACAAGGGCAGCTCACTCCTCTTACTAGGAACCTCAGTGCACAGTCATGGGCTATACAATTTTTGAAGTTGGCTTTGATCAGGAAAAAGTGGGTGAGGGGGAGTGGGTGTAGCTCAGTGGTTTGAGCACTTCTTCCCCTGTACAAGGTCCTGGGTTCAATGCCTGGTACCCCCTAAACAACAACAGAACATGATCCTTGGGGAGCAGATGTAACTCAAGTTGAGCACTTGCCTCCTATGTGCAAAGTCCTGGGTTCAAAGTTCAAGTTCAATCCTTGGTTCAAAGTGGGTGGGAGTGTTTATTCAATATAGGACAGCATTGGCCTTCCGTCTGAGACTCCTGGGAAATAGCACCTGGCAAGCCTGTGAAACTGAGCACATTAGAGTCTTCTGGAGTTAAATTTGGAAATGGGATGAGGAAGGAAAAATCTATGCTCATTGAATACGAAATGCAATTGCCCGTCAGTGCAGGAACTGAAGTATCTGCAGCAAATTATATTTAAGACTCTATTGTCACAGGCAGATTAGCTAATGCTTGATTTTAAGTATAGGCTTCTAATGCTATTACTCCTGGTTAACTTTGCCTGGCAGGTAACCTTGTGGAACAAATGACTGCATTGCTTGAATAACATATTTGATCAAACAGGACAATTCTTTCAAAAATTGAGTTCTCTGTGGCAATTGGAGACCTGTAATCAGCAAATTAGATGATTACAGCAGGGATAAAAATAGTCTTCTAACAATGTCCAAGGTATAAATGTGATTTGAATTTCAAAATGTTGAATGTGTAGTAGGAATATGCACGGTTGGGTAAATATGACTAGACATTATCAGATTTGATTTCTCTCTCCATCCCTACTCTAAGCTAAAGCCTAATTTTGCCTGAATAAACTCCAATCTCGTTTGTGTCTGAGTTAGAGGATAGAAGTGCATCACACAAGAGGCCCCAATTTTAAAGGGCTCCACAGCCCTTTACTTGCCTGCCTCAGGAATTTCAAGTCAGTGTGACCCTCTCTCTCACTGGTTTATCTAATTGGTATATGATGACCTCCATGCCACAAGAAGCTGTCAGAGTCCCCCCCCGGGGAAGCTCTGTCACCTAAGGACCAGTGGTTCTGCTCTTTTTCTGTTACGCACAAGGTGCAGAACCTGAGCAACTCTGATGAGGTCTAAGGAGTGAATCCTGTGAGCTGGGTGGGGCATGGTAAGAGGATGTGGTACATTCTACCACAATCTGATCAGTCTTGATGCTTGGTCAATAGGTTACTCTGAGCTTCTCCATCGCTAAAATAAGGAAGTTAGACTAAGGGGCCCTCTACCACCTCCCTTCTCTGGTTCTTCCTGCTGATGCATCTGTCTTAGAGCCTCTGTTCACCCAATTTGACTCTGAGCTGCTATTTTTCACCCCTTGAAGTCTTTTATCACCAGGCCCCAGCTGGTTTTAGCTGAACGGCAAAACAATGAACTGGGGAGTGAGGAATAGAAAGCCAACCAGTGAGGGGCCAAAATTAGCTTTGCACTATTACTAGAGGAGAATCCCCCTCTAAAAAGTGAAACCTTAATTTCATTTATTAGCAGCTCTTAGGGCTTTTGGCAGAGTGGTAGAAGATATTACCATGGATTTCATTTATCCATCCTAGCCCTATCTTTTATTAGCATGGATGCTTAAGAGCTGCCTGGGGAAACGCCACCATTGGAAAAACCCTGCTTTCCAGCACTCCAGCGATTAAAACTTAAGACACTCTCATTTCAGCACATCCAGTAACATTCTCTGGAATATGACAGCTTGCCAAATGAAGTATATGAGTATTTGCCTTAAACATGCTTTCACACAGGTGCTACCTAACATTTATCAAGCTTCCAAACTTATAAAACAGAAATGGTTTGGGTACTGTATTTTTCCCTTAAAATGTCAAATGTAAATTAACCATCCTTAGGGATTTTCACCAAATCACTTAAAAATGATTGTCATAAAAATCCACTGCTTTTAAAAGCATTGCCTGAGATGAGAATAAATAGCAAGTTGTATAATTTAATATCATTACATTGATTACAGTGTATTAATTATGAAAACTGTATTGAAACCTGCCAGAACGCTAACATTCAAAATACCAAAAAATAGGGTCTCTAACTTCATATAAAATGATAAAAGAATTAAAATGCTGTTCTTCTTCCTACTGAAGATAGACTTTTGCAAAAGGAAATGAAAGGCAAAGTTGCAAATAAGCATTTATATGCTTGTTTGCCTTCCTTTGTGTACACCACAAATGCCAAAGCACAGAGAAAGTGAAACACAAGGATCTGACAAAACCACCACTCTGAGGATGTTCAACAAAATGAGATTTGGACTGCACCTATTAGGACTTAGGATGGAGACTTCTCACATTATCAAGGCACTTGGTGACTCCATCAATGATTTAAGAAACAAACTGTATACTGCTATCATGGCCTTGTGCTATAAATACTTTTACTTTGCACTTTCTTAAGAGTATCATTTTGGGGAACAAGTTTTCCAAACATTTATTCTTGAGGTTAAGATTTGGATAAGGGCAAAAAAGATATTAAATACACAAGTTAGATTCATTACGACCTTTAACCAGTCCTAGGAAAGAAATGATACCTAAGAATTCTCTTAGATGTAGAAGAACTTCACCTCTACTACCTCAGCCAGTCAATGAACCCAGCTTAGGCAGCAATTTGTACAGGGTCTTGTGGGAGGAATGCTACAATGAAGATTTATTCCTCACTTGGGGAAATGGGGGGGCCCTTGGGAGACAGACAAGACTGCACCTGAAGTTCATTTCTAAGGATTTCTTTTTAACATACTTGCTTGAAGACTTGAGCTTTAGGAAGCATGATGTCAAAAAGGAGAATTTGCTAGAGACACACTGAAAGGTGATTTCCAACTTAAATTACCAGACATCGCTCATAAAACCAGCTGTCTCAAAGACAGTATTCTTTATTTAAAAAAAAGGATAGACATAGCAGCACTTACACAACAACAGTTCATAAAAGGCATTGTACGTTGTCAACTGAGAGTGTGGAAAGGGCAGGCCCCCAGCGCAGCTGGATGTGGACTCTGCTCCACAACGCTCACAACCACCTGTTCCGTTTAATATACCGCAGCCCAGAACACCCAGGGGGAGACCAACAGCAATGGTGGCCCTCCTCAACTTCAAGCCTTTGTTATTTGTGTGAATAGTCAATCAAGTCAAGTATCACCCTCCTTAGCAGCATCTGGAGCACTCATTGGTGTTCTGGAGGTGGCTGGTGTACTTGACCCATTTATTTAAAAAAAAAAATCTAAGCATTCAATAAAAAACACTTCTCCCTGTCCAATGCCATCCATGGAAACACTTCTGTTGTGGAAGAGATGCACTCTTCCACTTAAATATCTGTAAAAGCTAATGCACGCCTCTGCTGCAGCAGACAGAAGAGGACTGGAGCAGGCCTTCCTTCCGCTTTTCTTTGGTGGAGAATGCCGGTGCCATCACACTGTCCCCTGCTCGCTGCTCTGCTTTTTACTGCTCTGAGGGGGAGTGAGGACCCCACTGGGCAGAGGAGAAACCCGATTTTGTTCAGACAATATGGCTTTCTTTGCTTGGGCTTTGTCCTGTTGATATGAATAAAAGGAAGAAATGTTTGAATGAGAAGATGGTATTCTTTGGGCTTTACTTACTATGAACTTTCACTGGAGACAAAGCAGGGAAAAAACAGCAAAGATCAATCTAAACTTTGCTGATCTACATGATACTTAGACAACATATAACTATTGGCCAGATATTTCTTTCTCAAGGCATTAAAAGAATTGGAGTCTTTCAAGGATATATGAAAGCTTTTAGGTGGTTTTATGAATTTGGGTTTGAAGAAATAAGGATGCAAACAAGAAGCAGTACTGACCAGCAAATCCAAGCTGTTTATATGGGTCTGTATGTTGTGTGTATCTTCAGTAGGAACTCCCCTGAAATGCTTAAGTTTTGAACTCCCTATCTCTCTGATAGCCATGGCAAATGGAACCATCCACTTGACACACTTCTCTATATCACACCACTGATATCCTGAAAAGAGAATATGTTTTAGGCTCGATCTGGAGTTGACAATTGGCTGTTAGTTTAATACACCTTGTGAACTCATTGGAGAGCTGACATACCTGAAACCTTTTGCATCAGTTCAGATGATGAGAAATGATACAAGGCAGAAGCAGCAAGGACACCGTAAGAAAATTCTAAGCAGTCAACATCCAGTACACAGAGATCTAAAAGCTGTGGAGAAGAAAAGAACAATGAAACAGACAAACACACATCCCTTCTAGAATTACTCCATCTAGCTGTGGGAGAGGTCACCCTGCAGAGGTTGTGGAGTTACTTACCTCTGCAATCTGTATGAAGATTTGCTGGGGATACTGTGGCAGTAGCACTTCATATAAGTCATTTAGGTATGCAACTTGCATGTATACATTCAGCCAGGACACAATTGTCAGGGGACTTAAATGCCACTTAAGAGCCTAAAGGAGAACAGAGAGAAAGGTGATCGATGGTTGAACAAAGAAAAGAGACATTTCCACTTCCCTTGGGAGACAGCACTCCCTCAGTCTTCTAGAGGAGTTCAGAGAGCAGCCAGGTCTGTGCCACAATGTGTCCAGCGGAAGAACACCTCTCAGAGGCACTCCCAGTTCATGAGAAAAGATATTATGTATGTATTTAAAGATGACTGAAAAATTAACTTGTAACCTACCTTCATAATGACCAGTTCCATGTTAAGAATATCATCTCCTGTACAAGCCCCATCGGTAACATAAGCAAACTGGTGCAATTTGGGAGGATAGATTTCCTAAAAGGAGATTAAAAGAAAAAAGAAGATAATGCTAGCCAAAAGTCAGTCCCTGATAGTTTTTATTTTATTTAATTTTTTTGAGGTACTGGGTCCAGGGATTGAACCTGGAACCACATATGTGAGAAGCCAGCATTCAACCACTGAGCCACACTGGCTTCCCTGAGTTAGTTTTATCATCGTTTGTTTGCTTGTTGTTTTTGTTTTTTCAGGAGGCACTGGGAACTGAACCTGGACCTCTGATGTGGGAGATGGGCACTCAACTGCTTGAGCCACATACGCTCCCTAATAGTTTTTTAATATATAATATTCATCCAAAATTATTTTAGGACCTTGGCCCAGGAAAGGGAGTAGGTACATTGATGGGTTATAGAAACCACTCCAGTGGTTTAAAATAGGTTAAAATTGTGAAAGAAACGAACTCCGACCCCCACCTAAAAACACAAACAAAAACTGTGTTTCATTTACTCATTGGGGATACTGTTGAAGTTTTCACGTTTTTGAAATTTTACCTTTACAAAAGGCTATAGGGTGACAGTTGGGCCCATCACCTTTATATAATCACATCTAAATTTTAATCTTCTTAAATCAACTGACATCCAAACCACATCTATAATCCAAATCCAAGTTTCAACAGCGTGGAGTCATATTCTAAATAATAACCCTATGAGTTCAAAGTTCAATTTTTGCTTCAAGAAACTACATTAACCTAAGTGTCCTATATACTCACCCCTCCTTTCTTCTTGATTAGTTTCTAGCCTTTTTGGCATGTGTTTTACCTTTAAAAGGCCTTGAACTCAAAAACTTTAGATGTTTAGTGCACCTCTTCCCGTAATCTCAGAGGAGCTCAAGAAACAGCCTGTGGCATATAACAAATATTTGAAAATTATTTACCTCAAGTTTGGCAGCAATAAATAAGGATGAAATCCCAATAAGCTGTAAAAGTGTTTTTACAACATTTTGTTGTGTTGCCATATAACGATCAAAGAAATCTTGTGCCAAGTAAAATGTCTCCCTGTGAAGTTTATAGACTTCACACACCTGAAAAAAATATTTAGCACATTTTAGAATAGTTACTTGAGGGAAAAAAAAACAAGACATGAGTTTTGGTGAAGGGCAATAAGGTCAAATCTAGAGAGACAACTTTGCTTTCCTTAAGGACGGTTACTGTGTTTGTCCTGAAGAACGTGCACACTGAAACACTGAAACCCAAATGAGGATTAAATGTTCTGTGGTCTACATAATAGTAAGAGCAAATACTCATAGGGTTGGGGAAGGAAGATACTTCACAGGCTGGTGAAAGCAGTATTCATGGATCAATAAACTGAATTCTCTCAAAGAATGCTCTCCTCTCTTTCAGTTTCATTATGACTTGAGGAAAGAACTAGTGTATATCTTCACAACTTGGCAATATTCATAAGAAAGTCTCAAAGCAGCTGGAACACATGAAAGACTACAGCATGCCCAGAACACTGTAAATCCCAAGCTTTTTTTTTTTTTATTTTTATAAAAGCATTAAACTCGAAGAAAATGTGGCATTGGTGTGGAGAAAGTGGCCATGGTGGCTGCTGGGGGTAGGGAGTGGGAGAAAGAGATGTGATGTGGGGGCATTTTCGGGACTTGGAGTTGTCCTGGGTGGTGCTACAGGGACAGTTACCGGACATTGTATGTCCTCCCATGGCCCACTGGGTGGACTGTGGGAGAGTGTGGGCTATGGTGTGGACCACTGACCATGAGGTGCAGCAGTGCTCAGAGATGTATTCACCAAATGCAATGTCTCATGATGATGGAGGAGGTTGTTATGGTAGGAGGAGTGGGGTGAGAGGGGTGGGGGATATATAGGGCCCTCATATTTTTTTAATGTAACATTGAAAAATCAAATAAAGACAAAAAAAAGTAAAAAAAAAAAAGCATTAAACTGTGGTATATCCATACAACGGAATATTATTTAGAGATGAAAAGAAATGAGCATCGAGCACCAAGAAGACATAGGGGAACTTTAATTCTTACTATATGACATTCTGGAGTAATCAAAACTACAGTGACGGTTAAAAGATCAGCGGTTTTAGAAGGTTCAGGAGGGGGATGAATAGGTGGAGCATATGGCATTTTTAGAGCAGTTTAACTTCTGTATGATACTGTCGTGATAGATATATGACCCCATTATTTGTCAAAACCCACAGACCCATACCAACCAAAGAGTGAACCCTAATGTAAATGAAGGACTGTATCAAAATTGACTCATCAATTGTAACAAATGTACCACAGTGAAGCAAGATACTAATTAAAGGAGAAACTGTGTGTGTGTGGTAGCGGGGTATATGGGAATACACTGCCCTTTCTAATTTGGGCTCTAGTCTTGGATAAACCCATTGACCTCAGATATCTCAAACTATAAGATTAGGACAATACCTGCCTCACCAATCTCACAGGATTTCTGTGAGTATCTGGTGAAATACTGTACATGATGAGGTTGAAAAGGACCAAGAAAATATTAGGCCTCATCAGACGTCTAATTATGCATATGAATTTATAACAGGCACTGTCACTCTGTCACTGCCATTACTAAAGAGATCTTATATAAGAACAATTCATGGGGATATCAAGTAGAAAAGAAGCAAGAGAAACAATACATAGAACATGCACAGAAAATTCCATAAAATGCCAAAGAATATCTCTAAAGTTCAGGTTAAGCCATATTTAGCTTCAGTTTTTATAAAGTGACTCAATTACAATTTTATTAGAAGTAAAACTAACATATCTGTTCTGCAAGGAATAAACTCCCAGACCTATTTCACCTAGTCCACAATTTGGCACCAGGCATGAACACCTTTATCACACACAGACCTCTGTGGGCTAGGTGCTGAAAAACTTAATATCACGCTGACAAGCATGCTTGTGAATTGTAGATTCCACTAAAGACATAGAGGTTACCAATCTTTTATATCCTCTCAATGACATTACATGACTTTTTTTATTGCCTTTAAGACAAAAAAAATTCATTCAATGCCTAATTGTATTACATAAAATAGAACCTGTCAGTCACAACATTTTTATAAGGATGTGCTGAAGCCTGTGAGATTAAAACATATTACACCTAATGCTTCAAGAAGCTGAAGTCTTCTGCAGAGTTTGGAAGAACCCCACACAGGGTGTGGTGGTGATGGTTGGCAACTGCAAGGCTACAGTTTTAAAGCAGGCCTGCCAGAAAATTCAAAACAGAAACTGCTGGCATCTTCAGGGACCAATGAAATACAGCAAATTAAGAATGTTAAAAATAGCTATCTTTTCCTACCTTTATATATACTCTTTCCGATCTTTATATATTCTGCAAGGAAAATATTGCTAAGAAGTGTTAGAAATAAGAAAACTGGACTCAGTGAAATGATTTACCTGACTAGGGGCACAGAGATGTTAAGTGGCAGCAGGTGGAATTTGATTCTAGGACTAGAGTAACTGTGGTACACACACCACTAGGAATATAAACTTCTCAAAGAATACATAGCATGGTTTTTAGGAAACATTTAGATACTCAAATTCCACAGATACTGTTTCATAAGACACATATGCCTGTGATGCCCTCCATCCACTTCTTTATGCCCATCCCCCGAGTCTTACAGTGGCATCCAGGTAGCCGCCCTTAAACAAGACACCCTAAGCCACCCATAGTTCACCCCAGAAAGGGTACACTGCCAAAATCATTTTATTTTCTATATTTAACAATTATCAAAATGTGTAATATTTATTTTGATCAATTGTTGCAGAGAAGTATGATATGGTCATCAGTGAAAGATTTGAAAAATAATTTTGTTAGGAAATTTGAAAAATTTTGTGGGGGGAAAGAAGAATGGAGTTCAAAGAATAAAAAGGAACAATGTAAGATTTCTGACTGTTAAAGATAAGTTTGTCATATTCTTTTAAATTATGATAGTGGCTATCAGCTGATATTTGCATTCCTTTAGACACATTTAAAAGTAACAATTTACAAAGATGAAATATCATTTATAATACACTAGAAATGACAATCTTACCAACTATTTAAACTGTGAGAAAAATACTAGACGTTAACTTAAAAATATCTAAGGGATGAAAAGATTTTAAATTTATATGTTAAGTTTTGAAATCAAACACACAAATTAGATCATAAAAACGCAGAAGATTCTACAAATGCTTCCAGTTAATGGGAAGATTCAAGCTCACCTCCATTAACCAATCCAGAAGAATTGCTCGCATTTTAGGCTGCAGAAGAGGGTGCCGCTGCATAAAGTGCTTATCTCTCAAGTATGTCTTTTCCTTGTTCAACATGATTTTCCAAACCTCCTCTCTATTTGCCCAGCTACAAAAAGTAAACAGTTGTCAGAATGCATCCATGCTAACCAGAAGTGAGGAGTAAATGGGGAAGCCCTGTGGCAGAGAAAACACTTACTTCAGTACTGGCAGTGGTGAGGCTCTAGATGGTGCAAAATTCTGAGGTACATACACAGAATTTGGGTATACCAGCTCATCCTCTTCTTTGTCAGGTGTGGGAATCAAGGAGCAGGGGTTTTCACAGACTGTATTTTTATTGTCCCATGGCTATAAAAGGAAAACATGTTTTAAATGTTCACTGTAAACCAGCTATTTTTTAACATCCACTAATTTATAGATGAGCCAGCATTTCAAAAAATACCTTTACAGTGGAGAGTAATCTCCAGGTCTAAATTAAGATGGATTTGGCATGGAAAAGCAAAAGCCATGGGAAGGATTCAAAGCTTCCATTTCACTTGTTATTAGCTTAGAATCTATACAGTAAATGGTAAAGAACTACAAAGTCAGCAACCTCTTATCTCCTTATGATCACCCTGACATGAAGTGCTTGAGCAGCAAAATGAACAGGAGGGGTATGATAAAATGCAAACAACCTTTACATTTTTAAGTATATATATTCACTTGGAGCTCAGTAAGATATTGGGTGTGACTCCTGAAATGTTTACAAAAAAGACAGATTGATGAATTATTTGGTCACAATTCAAAGAAATCCTGCCAAGAGCCTTGCCCAGAGTAAGACTCAAATATCTGATAAATGAATGAACCATCATTAAAAACCAAACCAATGTGCTTTTATTTTAAAGTTCCCAGATACTTAACTTAAAATTTTTATTCAAGTTTGGGAAAGACAAAGGTCATCTCACCACTGAGAAATTTTCTTTTTAAAGCTACTTAAATCTTCCACTTGAAACAGAAGCCTATGTTTGATATTTTTTAATTAAAGAAAAAAAAAAAAGAATATGCTGAAGACATGGCAGGCAACAATCCTGCTGACACGGAAGCCCCATGAGGTCTGAGACTCTTGGCATTTCTTAGCAACAAGCCCATTACTGCTGACTAGAGAACAAAATGGACCACCAAGGTGAACATGGAACATAAATGAACTTGGAAAGTTGTGCTCTAGGGGCAAGCTGGATGATAAGGTAAAAGTGGCTATGGCACACCCACCACCTTCAGAGGAAACTGGAGTACTTTCAGGCTACAGAGAAGAGCAAAGCAGGATAAAGTTCTTTTTCATCCAATGAGTAAAGAATTGGGCATGCAAATCATCCATCAAAGCTCTTGCCAAGAGCTGTGTGAGAAAAGCAACATCTTCTTCCAGTTCCAGTATCATGTGCTGGTTGCATTTCTCTGACTCAACTAATGTCACATTATGACTGCTCCAGGTTAATTCTGCTCTGCATTCAAGAATGGATTCTAGACTCGAAGGCACAGCTGGGAGTAAGGTTTTGGAGATAAACTGGTAGCAGTTCCCAATCTGCAGTTCATAGACAAATAAGATGACCCACAGACAGACAGATGGTACCTAAAGTTGGTCTTTTTAGGAACCAATGGATGAAACAATGATAACGTCTAAGTTCTTTAACTTGAATATATATCAACTTTCAAAGGAAGGAATGGCAGCCTTTCTCTAGGAAGCAATGGAATAAACAGCAAGAGACTAATTTAACTATTCTTAACCACCCCTGACTCCTTATGCCACTTTTAATTAGGGACAGAACTACCATATGCAAACTTACTTCGTGAAAAGTAACAGAAAGGCTAGGATTCTGCTCCAATAATAAAGTTGAGTCTCATGTAAAAAATTAAACAAAATGGGTTTGTCAAAAGCAGCTATACTGAGCATGATGGCTCCTAATAACTCAATGTTGTCCTACAGGGCTGACCTACACTTGTGATGGGCCTGCTGAAATAACTCTTGAGAAAAATTCTTTGTGATTAGTAGACAGAAAAGTTCTATTATACCCCTAAATTCTAGCTTCAAAAACCTATGTAGTGTGTCTCACTCTGCAGCACACACATGGTCCGTGCTTAGGACCATGTACTTTTCTTGTTTCTTAATAAACTCTTTACAGCCTTGATAAACACAAAACAAAACAAAACACCTATGTACAGTGGGGGCAACATAGATTGAGAGGTGAAGAAGTTTCTTGTTTTTTTTTTTTTGTTTATTATTGAAGTAATGAAAATGCTCTAATGATTGAAGTGATGAATGTACAACTATGTGATTATATCAGATACTACTGATTGTACACTTTGGATAATTGTATGCTTGATTAATATGTATCAATAAAATTGATTGGTTTAAAAAAATCTATACAGAGAAACAAAGACATTGTTGCATAAACAGATGGCTAATTTTTCAAGCTATCTATTCTACAAATGCACAGAAACCGGTTTTCTTTAGTCTTTTTAGAACAAAAACGGCCTTCTAGTGGGAAATGACATGGCTATTCATGTATCCCAGCTATCAACTCTCTGCAGTTGAGGGAAAGAGCTATAGCTCCAACTTAGGCACCTTAGGAACTGCTCAGGTTATCCTTGGAAACAGAAATGACTCCAAGAAGATAATATGGCTAGCTTTGCTTTCTCCTCAGGTAGAAACTGCTGAGGAAAATAAACCATCTTGAATTTCACAAAGTAGGAATTCATTTTAAAAGGCCCACAAAATCAACTTGCCTGATTAGAAGTGTTTTTTTAGGAGGAAAAGAAGGGAAAGACAATTTGGGGTAGAGTGTCCATTCCCTTTTCCTAAAGTGAAGTGTTTCTCCTCCCAGAGAAAGAAATAAACCCTCTGTTCAATATTCAGTGGATCCTTCCCCAAAAGCCTTAACACTTATGTGTGGTGGCAACTACAACAGTAAACAATGTGGTGCACAGGCTTTGAAGCCCCCATCCCACCTCCACCCCCATCTGTACCCCTACCCCACCAGGTTGTTAGGGTTGCACACCACCTCAATAAGCAATGTGCTGCCCATTCCTAGCCTAGTTGGACCACTGGCCTTGGTTTGGAGACTATTTCTGCACAGCTTTTATCTTTGATGGGCTCAGAAGGCCTAAATAGCTAGTTTGAAGATAGGTTGCTTGCCCTACTTGAGCCATGACTACAGCCCCCACCCATTTCTGGAGGTAGAGAGATAATACCAGCTCTTTCTGCAAAGAACTTATAATAACATAATGATAGAACACTCCATGCAGTAATTTTAGTAGCACTCTTTAAAAGAGGGGCAAGAAAAATGAACTAATCAATGAAAGATGAATTGAGAAAGACACTGTTCCACTAATACTCTCACTAAGGCCAGGTTGAGCCCAGACAGCAATGATCACTGTAGGTAATTGCTGGGTAGGCTAGAACTTCCAGGACCCAGTAGGGGGACAGATTAGATACCAGACCTAAGGGGATAGGGGGCAGCAAAAAAAGGTCCTTAAGCACTGTTATGGATTGAATCATTTTCCCCCTCCACCACAAAGACATATTCAAGTCTCAATTGCTGGTCCTGTGGATGAAGTGAACTACTTTGTAAATAGGATCTTTGAAGATTTTATCAGTTAAGAGAGGCCAAACTGACTCAGGATGGGCCTTAATCCAATATGACTGAAGCATTTATAAGCAGAGGAAATTTTCAGACCAGAGGAGACAGAAAGAGACAGATGGGCATATGGGAAAGGCAGAGATTGAGTTATGGATTGCTGGCAAGCCACCACCAGAACACTACAGACTTCAGAAAAAACCACGGTCCTGCCGACAACTGGATTTTGGACTTTTAACTTCCCAAACTGTGAGACAATAAATTGCTGTTATTAAGGCCAACTAGTCTGTGCTATTTTGCTACACAGTCCTGGGAAACTAAGGCAAGCATACCATGACAAAAAAGTAAGTGTAGGAGGAGAAGAGGTCATTGCTTCTCACACACAAGCCCCCATCATCATAGTTATATCTGAAGAGCTAAGTCCAGAACTCTCTCCCAAATTCATGGGTCTTTAGAGACAAGTCTGTCAGCCCAACACTGCCTGTGGTTTCCTTCCTCTGACTGGGCCTCAGTTTCCTCATAGGTAAATGTAGAGAATTATTTGATATTCATTCTGGTTCTTCCAGATATCTGTGCATATCTGTAAGCTCAGAGGGTGCCAATCCGGAGCACAAGACTTTCCTGGAATCCTAAGGCTGGCAGAGGTCAGTGGCCACTGACAGGCCCAGGGTTCAGCCATATGGACTGTGACTGTAGCTAAAGGAAAGGCCTTCACTAGGTAGCAAGCAAGTGTAGACCCCAATTTGACCCCCAAAAGAGCAGGAAGTCCTCCATGAGGTCCCATCAGCAAGCATACATACCTGACTGCCACACTGGCTTCTCACAGTCCTGCCAATTTTGGCAATTTCTTCATCTGGATCCTGTAAAAACTAACATAAAAACAAGCCCAAATCAGAGAGAAAAGAAAAAGAAAGTTGGTAAGGTTATGAGCACCATTTCTGCCAAAGGCACCCCCCAACTCACCCCTTACTATACCTATTAGGCAGAGCCAAGTTTGGTACCCAGGTAAGATGGGGGGGAATCCTCCCCCACTAGCCTCCTTTGTACTCACAACGGCCACATTTGCCTTCCTTTTCCTGGAGCGAACGGAGAATTCGGTGCCGCCTTCCTCTGCCATAGTGCTCTGATCCTTCGCATCACTGCCAAGCCGGGTGGCACGGAGGAAGGAGTGAGCTCTCCCCAAATCTCGCCTACCCCTCCCCCACTGCGGCACCCCTCCCCTCCCCCGCATCGGCCAGACCACTCACCTCTCCTTTCTCTCCCTCGGCATGGCGCAGGGCGCGGGCTCCGACCTCAGACCTGGGGGGCACCAATCGGGCAGACCGGGTGAGGGCGGGTGGCAGGGGGGGAGGGGCAGGACCCGCCCGCCCGCCCAAGGCACCCCTCCCCCTCCCGCGCCGGCGGCGGGAGCCTCCCGGGCCGGTCGGGAAAATGGCCGAAGGGCCCGGGTGGCCTGTCACCCGCGGCGCCGCCAGCGGCTGGCGATCCCGGGTCCGAATCCCCGGGTGGGGGGCCCTGACGCCTCCAAAAACTCCCGCCGACCCATCGCCTCCCTCGGGGCCCGGGCTGCCTCAGTCTCCCCTCAACACCTACCCCCCCCACACACCCTGTCTCCGAGCCCCCCTAGCGGGGGACCCCGCGCTGACGCCTTCTGGGACCCGGAGAGCCGGCTCCGACCTCACCCCTCACCCCCACCCCCGGCTCGACCCGACCCGACCCGGCCGGGCGTTCCAGGAGTCCTCTCCCGCCGCTCCGCTCCCGGCAGCCGCGCCGAGGCCCTTACCCGAAGCCGTCTCCTCGGCGGGCAGGCGGGCACGAGCCGAGGCAGGGGGCGGGCGGTGAGCGGGAAGCCGACGGCGGGCCGAGCGCGCGGCACTGGCGAGATCCGCGCCTCCCCCTACTCCGCGCTGGCGGCCGAGGCGGCTGCTCCTGCGCCCGGCTTCGAGCGGGACATTTAAAAAACCCAGCGCGCGGCACCGGCCCCGGCCCGCCCTCGCGCCCTCCCGCCACCTCCGCCCCGCCCCGGCCCGGCCCGGCCCCGCGCCCCTCAGCAGCCGCCCGACGGGACGGGCCCGCCCAGCCACCGCCCTCAGGACCGCCCCCGCCGCGGCGCAGGCCCGCTAAGGCTTTCGGGGGCCGCGGGGGTGGGGCCGGGGCCTTGAGGGGGCGGGGCCAAGTGACAGGACCTGCGTGCAGGAGGGCCGGGACGCGGACGTATGGGGCGGGGCCACGATCCGGGGGCGGGGCCAGGCTCTGGATGCAGAGCCCGCGCGGGGCGGGACGCGGGAGAGGCGGCCGGCGCGGGCGGGGTCGGGTGGGGCGGAGCGCGGGACGCTGCTGGCGGGATCTCGGCCGTGGAGCTGGCCGCGGGACGGTAGGGGCGGGGCCGCGCGGCGCTTCTGCGGCAAAAAGCCGCGTGGCCCGCGCCTAGGGGATGTACACAGTGCGGGAGGCAAGGGTTCGGGTTCCGGCTGGGCCACGCGGGGGTTCTGGGCGAACGATTGCCTGTGAGGGCCGGACCCGGGGGCCGTCGGCCCCCGTAGCGCGCGCGCATGGTCCCTCTTGGCACGTCCTCCCTGCCCCCGAGACGCAGGGTTCCGGGCCCTGGGTCCGGGGCGGGACGGGCCCAAGGTCACAGTGCCTGGTCGCTGGGCCTGGAACTGGGGCTTCCGGGTGCCGAGCCTGCGAGCCTTCTGCGCACCAACTGTTGGTTCTGGCCGTAGGTGGCGCGCTCATCCATCCATCTATGGTGCGTTCATTCAAATAATTTTCAAACGTCTTCCACGTGTCCTTTGCATGTGTACCCCTCCCCCACAAACTTGCAGGGGGCCTCAGAAGGCCTTTCCGACGCTGGGATTCCCATGCTGCCCTCTCTTGTTTAAAACCTTACAGTTGTCTCCTATCAACCTTACGACCAGCTCCACACCCTCTTCCTTAGCCTACTTGAGCTGGCCCTTCCCACCCACCCAGACCTCATCAGCCCTCTTTCCCTCAGAGCGCCCTCAGTTTTCTCTCACCTCAGGGCCTTGGAGCTTGTTGTCCCCTAATCCTTCCTTGGAGGCCTTTCAGGTGTCACTGACAGCTTAGTCCCTCTCCCCAGGAATTCCTCTTATTGCCATGCTCTGGTCCCTTCTCAGCACTTGCTGCAATATGTCTCTTGCTCCTTTGTTTCCTTGTTTAGTGTCACTCTCCCTACCTTGTCTGTCTTGTTCACTGCTTTATCTCCTGCCTCTTGGAATAGTGCCTGGAGGAAGGGGGATACTTAATTGTATTTATGAAGGAATGAATGAATGATTGAAAAACATCCATTGGCTAAGCCCTAGTGGAGCTTACAGCCTAGTGGTAGAGGCAGATACTGAACAGTTGTCACTTGAAAGTGTCTTCTGTACTAAACTTCTAGAAGAAGCATGTAACCAAGGGCTCCTGAACACTCCCAAGGCCTTTTGTGACACAGCTTTAGTCTTTTTCTCCTCCCTTCCCCAAGGACTGCCTTCCTGAAGTTGGAGTCGGGCTATTGTCGAAGACTATTGCTCGGATCCTCCCCAGAAGTCCTGGCCAGTGAATTCCTTACCTCCTTAGGGGGCTCTGAGGCTCAGGCTGCTGAGATAACTTGCTAGGGTGGCATAGGGAGGCTGGGAGTCTAGACCTGAACTCCCAACTCTGTGCCCGCTTAATAATAATAGTGACACTTAGCATAAACAGCACTTCCATGGTGGCTTTGAGCTAAATCCTTCAAAGTATCATTTCAATTATACACTTCACAATAATCTTATGATGCTGGTACCAGGCTTGTCCTATTTCACAGAGGGTAACTCTATTACTTAGGGTCATTGTGAGGATTAAGTGAGAAATGCAGATGAATCACTTAGTAGAGTGTCTGGCAGATAGTATGTGCTTAATGATTTAGAGTTTTCATAACAATGACAGACAAGACAAGAATTGTCTTTAGTGACTATGGCAGTTTACACTCCAACCAGCAAAGAATAAGAACACAGATGCACTATATCCTAGTGGAAATATTCATCAACGGTAGAGGGGCTAAATACATTTTGGTATATTCAATCAATAGAATACTAGACAGCAATTAAAAAAACAAACCACTGGGACATGCAATAATAAATATCACAGACAAAATACTGAGTGCAAGAAAGGGACATAAAAGAGCACTACTGTTTTTGTTTCCATTTATTTGTAATTTAAGAAATGGCAAAATTAATCTACGATGACAGTAGTCAGGACCTCTGGGGATGTAGAGTGGGGGTAATAACTGGCAGGGGGTCAGGAGAGCCTTCTGAGTATAGACTTGTCGTTGTTGTTACTAGGTACTGGGACTGGGATTGAACCCTGGTCCTTGTATGTAGGAAGTTGGCATTCAACCACAGAGCTAGATTGGCTGCCTAGATGTGTTTTGCATCTTTATCTGTGTGGTGGTTACTGGACATGTACCTATATAACAATTTGTTCAACTATATACTTTATCGAATGTATGTTATAATTTCAATAAAGAGGAAACAATTATATTTTAAAGGAGTAATTCAAAGCAAAGTAAGACAAGACACTTTCTGGCCACTTGGAACTTCCAGTCTGGGAGTTGCAGTTCAGTGATAAGGGCTGGAATAGGAATATCATGTAGGCGATGACCTCACATGGAGTGGGTCTTCCGATGCCAAGAAGGCTGCATGGAGGAAGCAGCAACTGAGCCATTAGGATGAATGAGTATAGTAGCAGGAGGAAAGACAAGCGTCCAAGATGGTGGAAATAGCCTGCATTGTGCTTGGAATCTTCAGAGCTTACTGAGGGCCTCTTGTCGGAGGCAGCTTCACCTTTGGCTGCTAGGGTTCATTTAAATCTGTGCATGCCTCAGGTCCTGAGTGTCTGAGCACTGGCTCCGCCTTGCAGGTGACTGGATTGTGTCAGAGGTGGTAAGCAACTGTTGTGTAGAGGGGGCAGCAACTGCCCTCCTCCATGAGACCTTGAGAAAGTAATCTCTCTGTGCCTCAGTTTCCTCAACTCTAAAATGATCCCAATAATTAGGAGTAAATGTATTAAGACCCATAATGCACTTGGAGTGCTCTCTGACATGAAGTAAGTGCTTAATATGTGTTCATTATTATTCACAAGAGAAATGTGAGGACATTGCTGAGCTTCATAAGTGGTCCAAGCCCTGATGACGGTGGAGGGGTACGGACAGGAGCCACAATGCAAGGGTTAAGGAGAAGTCAGCCCATGGGGGCTACAAGGAGGAAGTCCTTCCCAGATAGGACTGCTTAACCTGGGCCCCCGACCTTCAGGGTGCTGGCCCATTGATGGGCCTGTGTACATTTTGTAGGGTGCCTGCCGTGTAGCTTTTACCAGCTCCTCGAAGGCATCCTAACAGAACAGTCAGGAGTGCTGCTTCTAAAAGGGTTCATCAGGGGAGGGGTGGGCTGCTGCTGGGAGTGGAGCTGGCTGAAGCTTTGCTCTCGAGCAGGGCTGAATGACTGTGACTGCCAGGGTGAGCCAAAGGAGGAGAGTCTGGTGAGGCTCCCCTCGAGAACACTAGAAGAAGCAGGGCCAAACTGACTACACAGTGGGAGCTGTGGGGTGGGGACTGGGCGGGATGGGCA
The DNA here is from genome assembly GCF_030445035.2 of Dasypus novemcinctus. Taxonomy (NCBI): domain Eukaryota; kingdom Metazoa; phylum Chordata; class Mammalia; order Cingulata; family Dasypodidae; genus Dasypus; species Dasypus novemcinctus. Next base: position 48,121,210 of record NC_080690.1, on the reverse strand, counting down.
GGACGGGGCTGTAAACCAGAGAGGCGGCTGGAGCGGCCGCAGCCCATTGCCAGGGAACCGAAGTGTGGGAAAGCCCGGGAGGCTTGGCTCCTGTCCTCCCTCGGAGCAGGAAATCTGTCTGCACAGGCCTGGCAGGCCAACAGGAGTCAAGGGCCCAAATCCCTGCTTCCCGAGGCTTTGTTCCTGCTGGGATAGAGTTCACTCTGCTGTGTGTGGACCCCGAGGCAGGGGTTTACCAACCATTGGCAGACCAGTTGGTGGTCCCAGCCCTGGCTGAACCACAGCTTACACTGCGGAGCAAGTCCAGGAAATGCTTTTTTAGACAGAAGGCTGTGATCAGTTAACAATCCCCAGTGAAAATTAAAATGGGCCTTTACTTCAACTTAGTTTATGATAAAACGATGGCGGTTGGCATTGATGGATTCTGTGCTAAGCTCAGGATTGTAGGGACAGAGACTAATTTGAAGACACCTCAAAGAGTGGGGGATGTGACAAGGTGGGGGTGGGCATGCAGGGCTGAGGCAGGAAGTGCTTTGTTCTGTGTCTGCCCACCATATCCCCTGCTCGAATTTAAATCTCTTCACTTTGGGTTCCCTGAGGACAGGCACAGCTGCAAGTCAGTGGAGGGGATTGGAGAGTGAAGGCCCTGGCATCTCCCTTCCATCAGTGACCCACCTTTTCTTTGAAGCACCACCCTGTGCCCTGTGATTCATGGGAGGAGCGGAAGGACTGGCCAACTGGAACACCACACTCCTGGCCAGGTGATTGGTTATGGGTTAAGCACATGACCCAAGCAGGGTCAGTGAAAATACTCTGTGGTTGCTAAACTGATAGGTGGGACTGGAGCTCTGAAACCTTCTTGCCTCCAGGCATGAGCCCCCTTCCAGGGAAGCCCTGTGGGGGCGGGGAAGGACAGAGCCAGAGGTTGCAGGGAGGCAGGCTTTTCATCTCTTCAGTGCCGGGATCCAATCATGCCAGAGGCCAGATTACTAGGGGCTTTCTGGATACTGGAGACACTGAGTTACTTTTGTGTATATATTTAGCCAGTGGGGGCTGGGTTTCTCTTAACTTGCAACCAACAAGAATTATGCTAAATCAAAGGGGTGATGAACTGCCAGACTTTGTCTAGCTGGGTCAGGCGTGTCTGTGCCTACTGGTGAGCCTCCCAATGGTCCCTAGACCCACATAGCCCTTCTGTATACAGGCATGGCTGCAGGCACACGGTTCTTGGGGTGCCAGCTTGCCTGGGAAGTGGGCATCAGGTAATTGTTGCAATTCCCAGGCATCTCAATTTCCTTGGCAGTACCCATCCGTCGCTTCCTTACATCATTCATGGGGCAACCCACTTATTAATCAGCCTGGGAGCCCCAGAAGCTCCTGTGCTTGGCCCTGCCCAATGGGCACTCCCAGGAATACCTCACCTGCCTTGGGGGCAAGTTGGACATGAAGGAGCAGGACTCACCTCAACGGACAGATGTTGCAAATTGACTCTGGTGGCCCAGTATTAGCAAAAATTTGACTTCCTCTACACATGAGAGTTTCTGACTCCTTGAGCAATGGGATGATTTGGCAAAGTTGGGCTCACATATGTGCAGAGCCACAGCAGGCAGCTACCTTCTTTGTGTGGGACAGCTTCACCCATGACTTGACTCTGCTGGGCATCAGCCTGGTCATTGCTGTTGTCTGACCTTGCGACCCTACCTGGGATTCAGAGCTCACTCAGAACCTACGTGGTGGGGTGTCGAATGAGGGAGGGTCAGGAGTAAAGCAAACAAGAAGGAAGGAAAGAGGAAGGTGTCAAGTAGGGGGCACATTAGGGGCATCCAAGGCCTAAAGCCCTCAGCGTTCCCCCTGCACCCAGTGTAGTTGTGCTAAGTAAGTAAATCAAGGGATGGATGGACAGAAGAGCAAATGTGAGAGGTACAGAAAGCCTTCTCTGGACAGTGACAGGAAGCTGGGGTGGAACTGCAGCCCACTGGTACTGGGGGCTCAGAATGCTAGGAGACTCCACACTCAAGGCCAGCTGTCCCCAGCTTACACCTCACACTTCCTCTTCTTAAAAATTTCCCACTTAAATTCATTTGTTTGAATAGGAAGACCTTCTTTCTTTACCCTACATGGAAAACCAGCATCACCAGCCACAGAGAAGAGAAACATAAAACTGTTTATAACTCAGACATAATAATGTGAGGTAGAGACTGCTGACTGCCTAAGGCTATGAGCCTGAGAGTTGATCTCTTTCTGTTTAAAAAAAGGGAGATAAGCAAATGTTAGCGTTTTTAAAGACATCTCACCTTCAAACTGAGGCTCTCTCCTTGATTACGAACATTGGAAAGAGAATCAAAAAGGGAATGACTCTCTCACTGTGTGGTGTGATATTATTAAAAATTAATATATACAATTGCATTCAGTGTCAGGTAAGAGACAAATAATAGGGGTGATGTAGGAGAATCAGAAAAGGGACAGCACCCTCTGAAATGAGGGCATTCCAGAAAGCTTCCTGCAGGAGGAGACCCTGGAGCTGACTTGCCGGCTAGTGGTTACTCATGGTTCTTTGTCCAGATTGGGCAGCAGGAGCTGGGGGATATGGGTCCTAGCTCCAGTTGTTGCTCTCTCAAACTGTGACCTTGGAGCAGTTACTTAACATCCTGGAGCTGGGGCCAAGAGGATGAGATGATAAAGGGGACAGTCCTGAAGTTGAGGTGGGGTGTGGGGAGGGAGGGCATATGGTAGGCTTAGGGCACATTGTCTAGGGGTGGAGGATGGCTGTTTTTTCAGGGTCTGGTCCCTGGCCCCACCAAGGACCCCCCTAGCTTCACTCTCATCAATTCTTGGTGGGGGATTCAGTTCTAGTATTTGGAGATGGTTGAACAAGTTCCCTGCTTTCACATTTTTTCATAATGCTGGATAATAGGAATTAGGTATTGTGCCATTTTCCCGGTTTCATGCAGTGCCCCGCATGCATTGATGCATTAAATGTCCACTGAATGAATACAGGGATGAATTCTGTTCAAGCGGTATAAAGACTGAACTAGACATTGTCCTGCCCCCAAAATGCTCACTCCCAATTGAGGAGAAAATTGTCCATGCGCCATCACAAGAAAGCAAGAGAAAAGCTGAGACAGGAAGTCCAGGCTGGCTAGTTCCTGATTCAGCTCAGCAAGAGAAGGGCAGGAAGTGGAGTTGCTGAAACTGTCCTCATGAAGGATACCAACACCCTCCATCTTGCCAAAGCCAAAGGGCGCTTTCCAGGCTTTATTGCACTGTCCTTTCTGGAGCGTTGGACATGGCAGCCCACTTCCCTCTCCTTGGGAACACCTTTCCTCTTGGCTTTGGTGACACTACCTTCTCCTGGTTTTCTTCCCCCGGCCTGCTTCCCCCTTCTTACTTCCTTTGCTTCTCCTCCTCCAATGAAATGATGGAGTTTTCCGGAACTCCTCGAGGCCTTGTTTTCCATGCCCTCCCTTCCCACATGGTCGTACTGTCTCCAGCCCACCCTTCTGCTCTGCCCTCTTGACATTTCTACTTGGCTGTCTCTCAGGCAGCACACAGAATATGTCAGGTGAACTCTTGATTTCCCCACCTGTCCCCACCTGCTTCTCCCCACCTGCCTCTGAGTAAATGACACCGTCATTCACTCAGTAACTCAAGCCCCAACGTGTAGTAAGCCTTGACTGCTCTCCTAACCAGTGCCCCACCTTCCAGGCATCCTCACCACTAAAATGCGTTTGTCACTGAACAGCTAGAGCCATCTCTTTCAAAGGAAAATCCCATCAGATTGGTCCCTTCTTAAAACCATTTGCCTGCTCCCTGCTGCTTGCAGAATGACATCAACATGCTTACCATGGAAGGCAAGGATCTACAGGAGAGGGCTTCTGCTGCTGCCAGCCTCCTCTCTGCCTGTCCCCAGCACTTCCACTGCTTCATCCTCACTTCCCCTGTCTCTAACATGCCTAGCGTTTGACTTCTCTAGTGGGTTTGTGCCTGTTCTCCTATTGCTCCCTCTTCCTGCAGCTTTTTCAGGGTCTAGCTCTCAGCTTCAATGTGGCCTCCTCAACAAGACCTTGCCTGGCTTCCTTTGGAATGAGGCTGTCTCCATTTTAGACCTGATATTTTCTTTCTCAGTTCTCATCAATTTTCTCTAAGCAAACTTTTTTATTTTTGAAATTCAATTATACAAATTTTCAAACATACATCAAAAGTGGGATTATAGTTTGGTGAGCCCACATATACTTATCACACAGATTTAATAATTAAGAGAGTTGGTCATATTTGCTTCAAGTCCATGGCATTTTTGTTGCTCTTCTTTGCTGAAGTAATTGAAAACAAATTAAGGGAAGCAGCTGTGGCTCAATCAGTTGGGCTCCCGTCTACCATATGGGATGCTCTGGGTTCACATCCCAGGGCCTCCTTGTAAAGGCAAAGCTGGCCCGCGCACCGTGGAGAGCTGACGGCCCATGCGCCATGGAGAGTGGGTACAGAGTAATGATACAAAAAAGGGAGACAAGCAGATACAGAAAAAATGCGCAGTGAATGAACACAGAGAAGAGTCAGCAAAAGAAAAGGAATAAGCCATAAGGGGGGGGAATAAATTAAAAAAAATAAAACAAATTCCTCCATTGTGTCATTTCATTTTTATGTGTTTGAGTATTTATTTCTAAAAAGCATGGATAGGGAGGTGTACATGGCTCAACTGATAGTTCATCTACCATATGGAGGGTCCAGGGTTCGATCCCCAGGGCCCCCTGACTCATGTGGTGAGCTGGCCCATGCGTAGTGCTGCAGTGCGCAAGAAGTGCTTTGCCACACAGGGGCGTCCCCGCGTAGGGGAGTCCCATGTGCAAGGAGCGCCCCCCACAAGGAGAGCCGCCCCACGTGAAAAAAGCACAGCCCGCCCAGGAGTGACACCACGCACATGGAAAGCTGATGCAGCAAGATGGTGCAACAAAAAAGAGACGTAGTTGCCCAGTGCCACTGGATAATGCAAGTGGGCACAGAAGAACACACAGCAAAATGGACACAGAGAGCAGAAATGGGCGGGGCGGGGGGGGGGAGAGAAATAAATAAACAAAGAAATAAATGGCATTGTACTTTGAAAAAAAAAGGCATGGAAATTTTCTTACATAAACACAGTGCCAGTAACACACCTAGCAAAATAAATAATAATTCTTGGTATTAATATCATTTAATTCCCATGTAAAATCAAATTTTCCAGTTGTCTCAAATGTCTTTAAAAAATTAGTATTTGTTTTTGTTGTGGTAGCATATATAACATCAAACTTGCCATTTTAACCACTTTTAATTGTACAATTCAGTGTCACTGATTACATTTACAACATTCAGCTATCATCACCACCATCCATTACCAAAACTTTTTTTAACATTCAAAAGAGAAACTATGCACCTACAAGCACTAACTCCCTATTCTCTCTTCCCCCCAGTTCCTGGTAACCTCTATTCTACTTTCTGTTTCTATGAATTTGCATATTCAGGTTATTTCATAGACGCGCGATTTTATACAGTACGTGTCCTTTTTTGTCTTCTACTTAGCATGATGTTTTTAAGGCTCATGCCTGTTGTAGCATCAATGAGAATTTCATTCCTTTTTCTGAGCAGCTCCTACTTTTCCATACCTTTTATTAGTCTCCGGTGGAATCATCCCACATTCTGGATTTGCTTGTTTGCTTTTTCATGGAGTCATTTAAATTGTTCCACTGCCCTCTGTATTACTGTAAATGGAATCCAGCTCTAGAAGCTTGATTTGATCTGTGTCTGCAGGTGATCCCGTAGGTGTGGTTCATCGGAGGCCCTTGCTGCCTCTCGTCCCACTCTCATGGAGCTGAGAGTCATTAGTGGGGTCTGGTGGAGATCACCTCATCCTTCCATTGTCCAGTTTTCCATCAACCTCTCACCTAATGGTTTCATCCATTTATAATTGTTTCCTGAAATAGTTATTTGATTAGAATATTGCAAAATGGTGATTTTCTATTTCCTTCATTTCATCCGAAGTAGAGGCAATGTGTGGGGGAGCAGTCCACCCCAATGCAGGCTGTAGAGGGTGTGTTGTCTGTAGAGAATTTTTTTTTTAAGATTTATTATTTATTTCCTCTTCCTCCCCCCCCCCCCGGTTGTCTGTTCTCTGTGTCTATTTGCTGCATGTTCTTCTTTGTCTGCTTCTGTTGTCAGCGGCATGGGAATCTGTGTTTCTTTTTGTTGCGTCATCTTGTTGTGTCAGCTCTCTGTGTGTGCAGCACCATTCCTGGGCAGGCTGCACTTTCTTTCGTGCTGGGCAGCTTTCCTTATGGGGCTCACTCCTTGCGCGTGGGGCTCCCCTACACTGGGGACACCCCTGCGTGGCACGGCACTCCTTGCGTGCATCAGCACTGCTCATGGGCCAGCTCCACATGGGTCAAGGAGGCCTGGGGTTTGAACCGCAGCCCTCCCATGTGGTAGACGGACGCCCTAACCACTGGGCCAAAGTCCGTTTCCCAGAATTTTTAAAACAATCATAAAGCAGACTAAAAGTCCTCTGCTCTTGAATATCTCAGCCTACATCTTGGATCAAGTATTAAAAACTGCTTTTTGACCTTGAATAAAAGGAGGAAATGGTAAAGATAAATGAGTTTATATGGCTAAGAGTCTTCCAGATAGAGTCGGGAGATCATTAGAGGGGTCATGCTTACACACACCTCAGCACGACCCCAGAGAGAGCCAAAGTAAATACAACCCTAGTGTTGGTTCTCCTGAAGGCTACAGAGACCCACAGGGTATATGGTCATGGCAGATGGATTTGGAGTTCTGTGCCATGTCAGAGGGCCCTACTTTGGAATTTGTTCTCCTGAGTGTGATGGAGCTGGACCCGGATGTGACCTTCTTACACATGCCTCTTGTCACTTTTACTGAACCTGTGGTTGGTACTAGGGATGGTGCATACTCAGGGGACTTGAATCTCTGGACTGCCCATGAGCCAGCTGGGCCCTGAGCCTCAGCAGAGTGGCGACTCCTACTCTCTGGTTCATTGGATTTACCCAAGTCAGCTAACAAGGAGGTGAAAATGGTCAAACACCACACCAGGGAATCAAGAGTGCCAACAACTGCAAGCAAAGTAATTGCATCCATCATCCATGTGTAATCTAAGCCCCCTCTTGATCTAGACCATCCCAGGGTCCACAGAATGGAGGAATAAAATATGGATTAGAGTGGACTTACTGATATTCTACTATAAAACTATTGTGACTAGTAATAGAAGAAATTGTAGCATTGAGGAGGAGAAAGTGACCATAGTAGTTGCTGAGGGCAGGTAGAGGGAAGAGGAGATGTGATGTGGGGGCATTTTTGGGACTTTGAGTTTTCCTAAATGATATTGCAGGGTCAGATTATGAACTTTATATATCCTGCCTTAACCTACTGAATGTACTGGGGGAGAGTGTGAACTACAGGGTAAACTATTATCTATGTAAACTGTTATCTATGTGGTGCAGCAGTGCTCCAGAATGTGTTCACCTAGTGCGATGAGTGTTCCACAATGATGGAGGAGTTTGTTGGTGTGGGAGGAGTGGGGTGGGGGGTTGGGGGGTATACAGGTACCTCTTATATTTTTTAATGTAACATTTTTTTGTGTGATGTATATATCTTCAAAAAAATACCATTTACAAAAATGGTGGGGTGAGGAGCAGGGAGCGGGGTGTATGGGAAACTCTTACGTTTTTTGTTTTTTAAAAATGTTTTTTAATGTAATGTTCTTTGTGATCTATTAACTTTAATTTTAAAAAGTGTTAAAAAATATCCATGTAGCAATGAAAAAATAAAGTGAATGTTTTAGCCAAAAAACTAAAATAAAATAAAAATAAAAGCTCTCTGCTTTTGGTCATGACCATACCCTCACAATTGTTTAGAATTGATTAAATATTCCTCCCTGCTGGGGCAGAGGCTCCATTCCCTCCCCACCTTGTTATACCACTACTCCAGATGTACTCACTGGAATCTTCTAGAAAGAAGAAAATTTCTATGCCAACCAGGACTATGAGGTTGCCCTGAAATACAGCTCTCCTGGTGGAATAAATGCTTCATTCTTTCCTCTTCTTTAAGCCCCATATTTTTCTTCCTTGCAGTCTTGAGATATTTTGTAATGGTGTGTTTACTTGTTTGGGGTCCTTCTCCCATCAGAAGGAAGCTGCCCAAGGCATAGTAGAGGTGCTCAGTATTCAAACATCTTAGTGAAAGTGCCATGAAAGAAGGAGAGAGGGATTGGTAGGTAGTGTCAGAACTGGGATGGGCAGAGGAGCGTGTTTCATGAAAATGGTGGCACATCCTGGAGACCCCAGATGCCTGGTGCAAAAACTCAGCCTGGAGGCAGCAGAAGGCAGCAGGGGCAGGAGCCCCAGGAGTCACCCCTATGCCATGTTCCGGGAGGAGTTGGACTCTTACCTGGGGCCCTGGATTCCTAGCAGCTTCGTCCTGCTCCCTTCGCATGACTCTGGATGAAACCTGCTTTCTGGAAGCCTGCACAGTCCCAGGGACTTAGCTACTGCTGCTCACGTTCCAAGCTAGCACTCACGCTCTCTCTAATTGCTCTGTTTTTCCTTCCACTTCCCAAGTGGGTTGGCTGGTAACTCTGAAGTCTGTTTTATATACATACAGAGAGTTAGCAAACAGAAAATGTGTGGTGAGCTATGTTACATCTTTATGTTATTAACACACAAAAGCAAGAAAGCTCCAAGTTAGAGCATCTACAATGCAGCCCAGTGTGCACGAGCCATATGGTGCAAACATTAGCGAAACACAACAGCAGTGTGCTATCAGCCTTCATCCAGGGGCTCCACAGCGGGGGCCACAGGCACGTCCTGCCTGCCTGTCCTGTCCAATGCTGGGCAGCATTCATTTGGCCATTCCATCATTCATCACGTATTGGTTGAAATCCTGCCATATTCCAAGCACCATGCCAGGCACCAGGGATAGAGGGAACAAAGACAGAGAGGACCTGTTCTCTGGGTAGGAGAGGGGTCAGGAAATAAGTCATTGTACATTTGAAAAAGATGGTTCCCACTAGTGATAAGAACTCTTCAGAAAGTATCAGGGTGCTGTGATGGAGATTAGGTGGAGGGTGTGTCACTTCAGATGCAGTGGTCTAGGAAGGCCTTCTTTGAGAGTAGATATTTGAGCTAAGACCTGAAGTAGGAAAAAAGTCCAGCAAGAAGAGGAGCTGTGGGGAAAGTATCTCAGGGAGATGGGGACAGCATGTGGAAAGGTCCAGAGATGGGAGCAAGCTTAGTGCACTCGTAGAACACCAACAAGGCTGGAGTGTGGTGAACGAGGTTGAGGGGTATGAGATGAAGTACGGGAGGAGGTGGCAGGGCCAGTTTGGTAGAATCTTATAGGACAGTGATGCATCAGATTTTACGTATTTAAAGATCACTCAGCTGCTATGGGGAGGGCTGATGGTAGGGAGCAGCAGAGATTAGCAACAGGAGACAAGTGGTCCAACTCAGGCAAGATGGCAAGATGGCAGCTTGGCCAAGGTTGGGGCTGATGGGGTGGACACAGGAGGTCAGAGATGTTTGCAAATAGAGTGAGGGCAGGTTGCCTGTTGCCTGCTGAGAAGTCGCACCCTTGGGGCCAGAGGAAGCTGATGAGGGCCTGGGCAGGGGGAGCTGGGCCTGACTGCCATGTGAGAACACCCCTGCTCCCCTGCTCCCTGGATCCCCACCACTGCAGATAGAGTGCCCCATTTCATTTCCTTCCCTATCCTCTTACCTCCGTGGTCATGAGCACAGTGACATGTCACCATCCTGCTTCTGTCAGGCAGAAGTCTGGAGAGAGGATTTCCTTCCTAGGCCCCCTGGGGGCCCTTGGGGTTTTAGCTACCCCTTTCCAGGGCCATCCTGTGTCCCAGCTGCAAAGGAAGCATGGGCCTGGCTACACCAGCAAAGGCTCGTGCTCATCCCTTGCCTAAAGCAATCGGACTTCCCATTTGAAGTGAGAGCACTCCTTTGCCTTCTAGAAGAGAGGCAAATTCCATGCTGCATTTGGGTTCTCTGGGAAGCAGGCTCTGAATATAGTGTGCAGGATGTGGGAGCGGGTAGGGGGAGAAGTTGAACTGTAGCACAGACTCCCCAGGGAACTCTGGAGCTGAAGTGGTCCCACGTTGGGCTGCAGTGGCAGGCTCTTATACCTCCTCTTTAATCAGAGATTGCACAGGCCCACCCAGGAAGGGTGGGACCATGAGCCAGGCAGCACTCCGTGGCTGAGGCAGTAGGAAGAGGCTGACAGCTGGAGGCTGAGGGCTGGCAGTATTCCCAGCAGCTGGGGTGAAAGGACGTTCCTCCAAGGACCTGGAGGCACATCTCCATGGCTGACACTAACTCAGACATGACTGATTTCTAGCTCTGCACTGATGTCAAATCCTTCTTTTCTTGGAAGAAAAGATCTAAGGAATGGCCAGAGACCTAAGGCCTAAGGCCACAGGTGAGTGGGTCTGAATCTTGGTGAGAGCCCATTTATGTGCCAACAGCTGAAAGGGTGATAACAGTGCTTCTCCTCCATTGAGTCAGGCCCTATTGACAACCCTGCGTTAGTCTAATCCAATGTCTTTAAGACTCTTATGGGGATGAGCTGGGGGACACTGGTTGGCCTGCCCTTGTGGGGTTCACAGACAAGAGTGACAGAGGGCCATCCATTGAACGACCTCTCCGAGGACCACTTCATGCATCATGACAACTGCAGATATTCCCCAGCCCTGTCTTAAATGTGTCAGGTGCATTGTCTCTCCCCCATGCCCTCAACAGCCTGAGGTGGGTTTTAGTGTTTGTCTTGCTTCAGAGGTCAGTGACAGCCACAGAGAGCTTGGGGAAGTCCTCAAGGTCACTGAGCTAGGACATGGGTGAGCACGGATAATGGTTCTAAAAGAAGGGATGGAGTCTATGGGGCCTGGACCAAGAAGAAGAGTGGAGACAATCAAGGAAGACTCCCCTGAGGAGTTGACATTTGAGGGGCTCCAAAGTGAGGGCAGAGCATGGAGAGGCCCTGGGGTTGACCATCGCTCAGTTGGGAATGGAGAGCTGGCCGGGGCCTCAGTACTCAGGCCAAGGAGGCTGAGGCCAGGTGGAGGGCAGAGGTCTAGGCCATGGTGGCGACTTCCTTCTTCATCCAAGAGCCAAGGGAAGATGGTCCACTGTGCATTCTGGAAAGACTCCTCCAGCTGCTACATGGAGAGTGGGCTTCTGGGGAGCCAGCACCTAGGGAAACAGCATGGCGGCCAGATGTGGGCATGGCCGGGCATGGCAGGAAGTGGCTGGGTTCAGCACTGTTTGGAGGGGGGCTGACATGGCTGGAGAGGATTGGCAGAGGGAGAAAAGGTCTGGGCGGGGTCTGGGGACACTGAGTTTCTGGCTTGTAGAACTGGACTCCGGTATACCCTTCACTTCAATGGAGGACCCTGGACATTCAGGGTTCTGGGAAGTAACAGAACAACAATGATTTTTCTGACTTTATATGTCAATTATAGCAAAGCATGGCAAGAATAGTATAATGATAATGATGGTATTATAATGGTTCACTTCCACCTAGAACCATCAGTTGTTAGTGTTTTACTATACTTACTTTCTCTATGTATATACACACACACACTTGTTGCCATGCTATTTGAAAGCATTTTGCGACATCATGGCAACCTCACCCCTAAATATGGCTGCCTGTATGTATCTCCTAAGGAAAGGGACATCCTTCTCATTAGGCACAATAACATTATCATTCTTAGAATGTTAGCAATAATCTCATAATATTACTTATATGAGATCCAGTCCATGTCAATTTTTCCCAATTGTCCCCAGATTGTGTTAAATGTGTGTATGTATATACATGTGTATATATGTGTGTGTGTGTATATTTATGTTTATATATTTAAAACTAGCAGGATCCCATTAAAGTCCCTGCATGGCTTTTTGGTTGTTGTGGCTCCTCTATGGTCTCTTTTAGTAGAGAACGGCACCCACCCACCCCTTTTTCTTCCCAAGCCGTCTTTGACTTTCAGACAAGTTCAGGCCCATTATCTTGGAAGACATTTCCCATTCTGAATTTGTTGGATGGTTTGTAATTCTTTCTCAGTGTTCCTTAAGTGAGTCTTTCCTCTAAGCCCAGCAGGTCTTTCCCTGCTGCAATCTCACCTCCACCGACTCATCTCCCCCAGGCCAGGCTGCCTTTGGCAGCTGCACATGGCATCCTGGGACTGGATTGTTTTGCTTTCTTACCTTTGTATCTGCCCTTTGTAGTTCATGAGATCCCTTCACTTTCTCACCAGGATTTCACTCAGTGCTCAAAATGGTCCCTAGGTAAGTAGGAGAAACTGAGGTCTCAGAGACATAAAGGTCGCCCAAGTGAGCTGGCAATGGAGGTGAGGCTCCCGGGTCTGCCCCGCACCACCCCCACTCCCCCGGACTGAGGCTGCCTGTGAGGTGTGGTGTGTGGCCTTGGGAAGGGCAGCAGGAAGGGGGCTTCCCAGAACCAGCCATCCAGTCCCATGGGTGCATTTGTTTACCAAGGAGGTGCTGACCTTGCATCCCTGGAAGTGTCCAGGGCAGGCCGAAACCGCCCACAGGGCCAGCCTGGAAGGCCGTGGGTCCAGCCGGCTTGAGGAGGCCTGCCCAGCATGCTGGCTGCATCCTGAGGGGCTTGGCCAGGCTGCAGTCAGGTCTCTTCTCTCAGGACGACGCGGTGCACGCCAGGCTGCCTTTCCGAGCTGGCTCCCTCTCCCTTCATACCTTGCCTGCCCCCCAGGGCTGCAGGGTGTGGGTGTTTGTCCCCCCTTTCAGCTTAGACAGCAGAGGTCCCTTCTAGGACTCCAAGGCCACAGTGCACCAACCCTGGGCTGCTTCAGAGCTACATGACTCTGGGGATTCTGATCTCTTCTTTACTACTCCTCTCCTGTGTGCATCTGTCCATCTCCTTCTGTCAATGTCAAATGCCACCTCTTCCAGGGAGCTACCTGCCCTCTCCCTCCTTTGAAAGTCACCGCAGCATATCTGTACCTGCCTTAGGACACTGACCTGGTGTCTTTCTGCTCTAGGCCCTGGGTAACTTGGCCTATGTTGAGGTTGCCCCTTGAGAACAAGACTCAGTCTGTCTCGCATCTGCTTTCCTTATTGATTTGGTCAGAATGATTGCGGTTGCCAGTAACAGAATCTTTGCTCAAACTGGCCTAAGGACAAAAGGGGAGGTTCTGGCTCATATTACTGAAAGCCTGGGGGCTTCAGGTACAGCTGGGTCCAGGCGCCCAGTCATCAGACTCTCCCTGCCTTGGGCCTGCTGTCTGGCTGGTCTCTTGTGGGGCAGCAGAGATGGCCAGCTTACCTTCCCCAGCAGAATGGTTTTGGCAGACTTGGCTTCCCTGGTCTGGCTCAGATCATATGCTGAAAGAGGCAAAGAAGGATCCTATCTGCGTTGGTGGGTGCCCAAGGAGGGACTTGCCTACCTGGGTGGGCTGGCCACCTGAGCTCACCGCAGCCAGAGTGGGGGATCCTGGAACCTGGGCAGGCTAAACCCCAGGAACCCCTGGAGATGATCCTCCCTGACTCCTTCCTCCCTCTTAATCCCCACTGAAGGACCTACAGGTCCCATTGCCCTCCCTCCTGTCATGACAATTCACAGCATGTCCCCTCTAAGGAGGATTGTGACAGCTTCACGATGCCCCCCCTTTCCTGGCTCCCCTCTGTCCATTCTCTGTGCAGCTGCCTGATCACATCCTGCTTATAACCTTCCATGGCTCTTTGTCGCCCCCATTCTCCTTAAGTAAGTCTGCCTGGCCCCTGGGATATGGCCTGAGGTTCCCTCCAGCCCCATCTCTCTCTGTGCCATCCTCCCTCTGGGTCATAGTCCCTGGTGCCTCCAACCATCCTGAGTTGCTCCGTGGCCTTCCCTGGCTCCATGCCTCTGTCTGGAAAGCCCTTTCCAGCTGGTCTGACTGGCAAACTTTTCAACACTCAACCCAGGCATCACCTCCTCCAGAATGGCCCCCCACCCCAGACCTCCTCCAGTGGTTTAGATCACCCTCTGATCCAAGCCAGGACCTGGCATACCCTGGACAGCAGTGTGCATCTCTCTGCCTGGGGGCCTCTGCTTGCTTCTCAGGTTCCTCCTGTCTCGCTCCCCAGTGCCCAGCACCTAGCCCTGGGAAGGGCTGTTGACAGATGTGAGCAGCCCAGGGAGCGGAATCCACCCCACCTGCCATGGGAGGGCTGAGTTGCACGCTCCCTGAGAAGGCCCATTCAGCCTTCCACTCGGATGCCACCTCCTCTGCATGGCTCTCCTGACCCCCTTGGGGACATCACCCTCGGTCCCCTGTCATCTCACCAGCTGGCATTGGCCCTGTGTGCTCACTCATTGTCTCTCTCCCATCCTCCCACACCCACCCCTTTGGCAGCACAGCACCCCACCCTGAGCAGGGTGGCAGTGGGTTGAATTGTGTACCCCTCCCACCCAAGGTGCTTTCAGGTCCTCACCCCTGGGAATAGGGTTATTGCAGGTGTACTCAGGGTAAGATGAGGTCATCTGGTTTAGGGCAGGCCCTACCTCAATGGCTGGGGTGCTTAGAAGAAGAGGACAGAACACACAGAGCCTGAGGCAGGGTGGACATGTGACGATGGAGGCAAGGACTGAGGGGCTGCGGCCACAGCCAAGGAATGCCAAGGATGGCTGGAAGCTACCAGAAGCTGGAAGAGGTCATGCAGCATCCTCTCCTAGAGCCCCCAGAGGGAGCACAGCCCAGCTGATTCCTTGATTTCAGACTTCAGGCCTCCAGAACTGGGAAAGGATAAAAGTCTGTTGTTTTCAGCCACACAGTTGGTGGTCATTTGTTAAGTCATCTACAGGAAGTTAAGACAGGGTCCAATAAATAGTTACCAAATGAAGGACCCCTGGACCCCTCGCCAGGTCACCCCAGCGGGGCTCTGGCCTCTCTCCTCCACCAATAGGAGAATTGCCGTGGCTCCCAGCTTCAGGGGTTGGCAACAGGTTGAGGAAGTTTCTAGTAGGGGTTGTGCCCTCCTCTGGGCACCTCTGTTTCTACCCCAGAGCCTGAGCAGAGGGTGTAGGGAAGGCAGAGAGCATTGCAGAGAAACAGGAAAGACTCTTTCTAGGTTGGGAGGCTCAAGACTTAATTCTCTTTAAAACCAGTTATTCTATTTGCTAGACTGCTGAAAACAGATACCATGAAATGGGTTGGCTTTTATCAATGGGAATTTATTAACTTACAAGATTACAGTTTTGAGGCTGAGAAAAATGTCTCATCAAGGAATCCATCAGGCAACACTTTCTTCCCAAAAACCGGCTGCGGCCAAGCCTGGATGCCTCTGTCCCATGTCAAGGTCCATGGCGGATTCTGCTGGTCTCTCTGTTATCTTTGGGTTTCATTGCTTTCAGCTCCTTGCCTCTGTGGCTCTCTCTCTCATCGGAATTTCATTCTCTTATAAAGGATTCCAGGAAGAGAATTAAGACCCACCTTGAATGAGGTGGGTTATATTTTAAGAGCCTACTCATCAAAAGATCTTTAAGAACATACTTTTCAGAGGATCCATATAGCTTCAAACCATCACACCACCCCTACCCCAAATCCTGCAGGCAGCAGTGGGAAGGACAGAGCCTACCCGGGCTCTCAGCCTGAGTGGACCTTCTGGGCTGCCCACAGGCACTCACCCTTCCCATCTTGTCAGTGTGGCCCCAGGCCCTTGCCACCTCTTCTGCCTTCCCTTTCCCTTCCCTTCTCTTCTACTGTATCTTCTTTCTCTTATTGCCTGCCACATCCACTGATCAGCATGGGCACCCAGTAAGGGCACAGCAGTTGTCTGTCAGCCAATTTAATTTATAACATAACTTACATCATTGCTCTCTTATGAAAGAGAAGGAGATGTCCCTCCCCAACCATCCCCCATTATCTCTCCATCCTCAAGTTCCCTGTGCAGAGTAGTTCAATACCTACTTTTGGTCTGCCTTTCTATTTTGTGTGGCCCATCCATCCTTCCTTCCTTCCATCCATCCATCTATCCATCCATCCATCCTTCCATCTCTCCATCCTTCCAACCATCCATCCGTGCCCTGAGCATGTACTGGGTGCTGGGGGGCCCAAAAGGAATGTAACACTACAGGCATGGTATGGGTGGAGGTATAAGATGGAGGCCCCACCTGAAGGTGCTGAGAAGTGGGGGCCACAAACTCAGGCGCTAGAAGGAAGTGAAGGAGGCTTGAGATAGAATGGGCAGACCAAGCTGCTTGAACCAAGCACAGTGCCCACACTGGTGTGGAGCCTCCTCACCCACCAGGCACACTAGCAGAATACCTGCCCCCTCTGCTCACAGTTGGGGACTTCCATTTGCAAGTCCAGCCTTGCTGTTAGTAGGACATACTTTGTTATGTTGGGAAGCCTGGCCGAATGGGAGGGCCCATGAGGTGGGGGGCAGGAGCTGGGTTCCAGGCAGGGCTTCCCAGAAGAGAGGCTGTTTGAATGGGACCTGAAGGCTGGGTAGAGTCCACAAGCCCAGAATGAGGGCGACAAGGAGAGGGAATGGCCTCCTGTCATCTTGTTTTTTGGCCAAGATGGGATTTGGAAGCCCTCAGGGGCAGCCTGGTTACTGTCCCTTCCTCCTCTTCCCCCCTCCCCTTTCTTCAGGTGCCCAGTGGGTCTGTGGAGGACACACATGCACACTCACACACACACACAAGAGTGTGGATTCCCAGGGCAGGGTCTTTGTCTTGTTCACTGCTGCTGCCCAGAACTAGACAGGTGCTCAGTAAATGCTAGCTGAATGAATGAATGGCAGGGGAATGGTACATCTTGAATGATGAAGGAATAAATGAATGAATGGGACAAGAAAGCAGTGTTTCCTAAAAATGCTCAATTGGGCAGACTGACGTCTCACACCATTATCAGAAAGGTGAAGGCAGCAACCAGCTTACTGTGCTTTGCCTTTCTTTTAAAAGAATTATTAATTTTTCATTTCAGAAGACAACAGGAACACGCCCTCCTGGTAAGGAGAACCATTCAACATTACAGATGAGGCTAAAGTCCCCCTTTCTCACCAGCTCCACACCCACCGAGGCAGACAACGGGGGTGTGGAGTCTCCCTTCCACAGTGTTCTCTGCACATGTTGCGTGTCATAGATGTGTGTGTGCCCACTAATAATATATGGCATTGTTTTGTAAGAATAAAGGATATAAGTGAGATCACATTGTGTGTGCTGTTTGTACCTTCTTTTAAACTTTTTCTTGGAGCTCCCTCTGGTTGAGAACATACCTTGTTCTTTTTCATTGCTGCTATTTGTAGCTTGGAGATTCCGTAGCTACAATTTAAGGTCCCTACTGCTGTCAATTTAAGAGGTTTCTAAACATTTGTTCCTACAAAAAGAGCTTCTGTGAACCTTCTTGTGCCCACTGCCACATGTCCCCGTGTCATTGCTGGGTCACAGATTGCTGTGACCATCTCTTCCCTGTGATCCCAATAGAGAAAAAGGGCCCCTCCCCACTGTGACTGCCTGCCGCCTGCCTGGTCCATGAAGCTTGATGTCAGCAGGGGTCCCAAAGGACAGGGAGAGAAGGTGGGGGCCTCTGAGGGACTTTGTCACAATCTGGAGGTACTTCCTGAGTCCCTACTACTCGCCAGCCCCTGGGCATGTCGGCAGCCTCATTCCTGCCTCCTGGGCTCCGGGTCCCTGTGGGCATTAGAAAGCCAAGTGTCTGCCATGCAGTACGTGCACATGTTTGTGCTGGGCTGAAGGCCTTGCTGGGGACCGGGTGGGGTGGCTGCCAGTGGGCAGCCAAGGCCAAGAACGCATGGCTTGTGCAGGTGCTCAGAGCTAGGGTGTGGGAGGGTGCAGTCCCTTGACTGCCCTCCCTCCCCCAGACCTGGCCCTCTGCAGCCAGCCTGGGTCCCCGACCCCCTCCCCTATCTTTTGTCCATCCTCCTCTTCCATCCAGCGCTGGAAAGCATCTCTAATTCCAGTGGGCACCACAATTTGCAGAGCCTCAGGAAAGCTCGGCACAGGTGCCAACTGTTATTTCACTCTCCCAGCTTCCATTTCCACCGCTCGACACCTGCAAAGTCCCCCCATTATAGTCCTGCCAGCGAGGGGGGGCTGCGGCTGCCTGCGCCTGTGGCCTGTGTGTGTGCCCATGCGCCCGTCTGCCAGTGCTTGAAGGAAGCCACGAGGGAAATTTCCAGCACAAAGACCGTATGCCTGAGAGAGAGGGGAATTGCTCAGCAAACTTCAGAAGCGATCAAAATGTCCTTTCCATAAAGTCCCGGCTTAAAAAATGTTAGCAGGTGCATATACAATAGCGAGTCAGTTGGGATGGATTACTATAGAATACCATTTCCGCTCATTCCAGATTATGAATTCGAAGCATAATTTTCTGTAAATTGTCATTCTTGTCTGGTAAGGAAAGCTAATTTTTTCCTCATATGGAAGCAAACCCCACTGCCATGCTGGGCTGCTGCTCCTTGGAGCAGGGCCCGCTGGGCCTCCGCCTCCCTCTGATGCCCGGGTGGACAGGGCCCGGCTCTCCTGGAGTGCCTGCGGCTGGCAGCCGTCACGGAAGGCTTCTTGTTCCAGGGCTAGCAGGGAGCTGGCCACCGGCTGGTGAGAGGACTTGGGGGAAATAGGGAAGGACTCTGCTTGTGGGTGCTGAGACTTTTCTGGGGGAAGGGTAGAGAATGAGGGCCAGGGAGTGAAGAGAGCTGGGGGTTCCTTGGCAAGGCTTTGGAGGCTATGCCATTCATTCATCCATTCTTCATTCATTCATTCATTCATTTAGTTGTTCATTCGACAAGTGTTTGTTGGGCACCCACTGCATAGGGCCCTCTTGAAAGCACATGGGTCATTTGATGGTAAGATCTGTTCCAGTGGGGAGGGACAGGCAATAGGCAAGGGACCGAGCGAAGAGGCCAGCATTACTGCGGAAGGAATAAATTATAGAGGGGCCGCAGGAGCTGGTCAGGGGAGGTCTCCAGAGATGTGACTCTGGGGCCAAGCGTGGGATGAAGGGAAGAGCCAGCCATGGGAGGTCAACTGCAAGTCCTAGGCCTGGAAATAGAGCAATATAGCCAGGCTGGCTCTGAGATCAGAGAAATGGCCAAAGAGGTTGGAGCGAGCAGCAAGAGGGCAGAAGACCCTTGCCAGGGTCACGGCAAGGGGTTTGGCACCAGCTAAGTGCTTGAGAAACTGCTGGTGGGTTTCATTAGAAGCTTCCAAAGGCTGCGGAGTGAGTGAGAAAGGAGTGTGAAGGCCAGTAAAGCCAGAGGCAGGGCTGTGGCTGCAGCCCCCAGGGTCGGAGACCTCCTCTCCGTGCAGCCCACACCGTGCCCCTCACCACACCACCAGCCTCCGGATGCTTGACATCAGCCCCCAAAGGGGCCCTGTGGGGAAGTGGGGATGGCTCTGTGCCACCACTGCCTCTTCTCCTGAAGGAGCTCGAGCCATTAGAGCTGCTGCCTCTGTTATGGTGGGAGACTGGTCAAGGTAGGGGAATGCTGGAGCTTTTTCTAAATTGGGGCCCATATTCATCAAGATTCCTTCAGATGTAAGCAGCAGAAACCTGAGTCAAACTGGCTCAAGTAAAACTTGAAATAACATCAACAAATTATTCACTCTTGCTACCAAAAATTCTGGGGATTTCAGGCATGGCTGGATCCAGGGGCTTTATCTTTCTTTCTTCTTCCCTGCTTTCACCTGTGTTGGCTTCTTTCTCAGGAGGGTGGTCTCCAAGTGGGGGCAGAGATGCCATAGCAGCTTCAGACATCACCTCTTGTCTGCTCAGGAGAGTCCTTTGCTCAAATGAAATCCTTTGTGGAAGCCTAGGAAGCAAAACTTGGCTGGTGAGATGGGGAGCTGCTTCAGGTTGCTGCACCTCCCCCCCCAGACTGGCATGTAGCTCTTGACAGGGCTCCGGGGAAACCTGGAGGCCATACCTGTGGTCCCTGCCTCTCTGACATTCCCCATGTCTATTCTGGCTGCCTCAGAGGAGCTTTGCGCACCCCTCATGACCGCAGAGACTACTCAGCTCCCTCCTCTCCATGAACCATGCTGAAGGCCCAGGCAGGGGCAGCCCTGGGCACTCTACACACATTGCACACACTACACATGTCACATACATGCCACCATGCACTGCACACACTGCAATGTGCTGCACACTGGCTGCAAACATGCTTTACATGCACTGCACACTGGCTGCCCATGTGACACACACATGCTACACACATACTGCACAAACATTGTTCACATACTGTACACACACTTGCTGCAGTGCACTGCACACTTGCTGCAAACATGCTGCACATGTGTTATGCACACACACACGTCAAGAAGGTAAACTCGGGGCTGAGCTGCCTGGGTTGCTCACTGTGTGGCCTTGGACAAGTTCCTGAGCCTCTTTGTTCCTTACTAGCCTCATATGGCCAGTGAGGTGACATTGTTAGCCAACAAATAGCCTGTGACGAGGATAAAAGAAAGTGAGCGAGAGAGTGAATGTGGCTCAAGCAGTTGAGCACCTGCCTCCCACATGTGAGGTCCTGTTCGGTTCCCTGTGCCTCCTGAAAAAACAAAACAAACAACAAGCAAAACAAATGCAGGAAAGCCAATGTGGCTCGGTGGTTGAGCACTGGCTTCCCACATACAAGGTCCCGGGTTCAATCCCTGGACCCTCAAAAAACCAAACCAAACCAAACCAAAACAAAACAAAAAATGAGCAGTGAAAAAATAAAACAAACAACAACAAAAAAGAAAAATGGAAAAAAAAAGTGCATAGATGGCATCTGGCACATCTACCTTCGCTCTGGTCATCGTTCTGGACAGCTGATCGTGGGCTGGTTCAGCCTGGGTCTTTGATGGTAGGGGATAGGAACCGACCCCAACTTGTCTCACACTGAAAGGGCATCTCTGGGGCTGCCGAGGTCTCACAGTCCTCCCAGGAGGCTGGAGCAGCCTGACTTCCCCAATTCCTCCTTGTCTCTCTCCCTGAAGCCTCAGTCCTGGCAGCAGGCCTCTGGCTCTACCGCCCCGTCTGTCTACATCGGGGAGTGGCTAGCATTAGCGCTGAGCCCACCTGCTCTCCGCAGGGGTCAGTGAGAGGCAGGCCAAGGCAGCACCTCAGAGGAGATTTTCCTAGAAGAGTGATCTTCAGGCGTGGGGGGAGCTGGAGCCCCACTCCAGGGCTGTGCGCTGGACAATGTGACTTAAAGGGAATTTGCACACAGCCCTCTGCTCACCGGACACTGATGTGAGCTGCAGAGAGCATGGGTGGGAAGCCTGAGCCCTGGGGCTGCCTGGTATTGTATCCTTGGCCCTTCTTCTCGCTGGGCCCCCGAGAGTGCCGCCAGGAACCACCCGGGCAGGCCTTGGTGCAGCAGGATTGTCCGAGTCCTAGTGCTCAGTGAGCCTGACGCTGGGCTCCTGGCTCGGTCCCGTGCCTTCCGCCGAGCACTGGGGTAGCCTTGGCACTTAGAAGGGTGCACTGACTCAAGAGGCAGAGGGGAGGCGGGCGCCACGTGTCCACCGAGGACGGGGACAATGCCCACCTTTCTCCTGGAAAGCCGAGGCTCTGTGGGAGAAGGGGCTCAGGCGGGTGGCTTCGGCCTGCCGCCTTCTCCTTTCCACCTGCAAGATGGGAATAAGACGCCTCTCTCCCTGGCCATAGTCACGCTGCGGGGACCACACTCCAGGTACTCGGAGGGTAATTGGAAGAGGGGCTAGGGACAGCGAAGGGGCTATTACTGTTATTACTGATCATAAAATACTTGACAGATGATTGCAGAGTCCGCAGGCGAGGAGGCGGCTCCATTCCTGGGGAGAGATTTCAGGGCGCTTTTAAGAGTCTTTTGGAGCGGTGAGCCCCAGCAGAGGGAATGGGCTCCGGGGGAAGCCTTCAGGAGCTGAGCCGCTCCAGGCTGGGAAGTCTTTGATTACTTTACATCTGTTTTTATGGAAACTTCTGGGAGCTGCAGAGGGGAATCAGAGCTGTAAACAGCGCAGCCGGCGTGGCCTCCTCACCAGATTGCTAATGGGGAGTCGCCTGTGCGGCTCCCCCGCGCCCTGCACAGATCTGGCCCCCGGTCTGCGGCAGGAGTTATTAAATGATATGAGCACACGGAGAGCGGGATCCAGCCGCAGAAGAGGAATCAGGGTTTTATGCTCCTCAGTTCTGCGCAGTAAAAGGAAATATCCCCTTTAAGTGTGAATTAATTGGCCTCGGTATTTGGCGCGTGGTGCTGCCTCTGGCCTCTGCCTCTGGCCTCTCGGTGGGCTGGAGGGCATCAGAGGTCTGCCAACTGGCCGGCAGGCCTGCTCCGCTGATGGATGGCTTCCTGTTGTGCTGCGTGGAGCCTGCTTCCAGCAGTGCTTGCTCCTGGTAGGCGCGCAGCCCACCCTCCTCTGAGCCTCTCTCTTGCTGCCTGGGGATTCGCCCACCCCGGTTTAGGTTTACATCTTGTGACTGCCCAGGACTGCATCCCGGTCAGGCACACACACATAGGCTACTTTACTCCAGAGGGGAGGCCGCTCACGGGCTGACAAGGTCTGCTTTGTGCAGTCCTGAACACACCATCAGGGCAGCCGCACACAGTTGTATATGTCGTGCACTATACAAGAGCTTCTGGCTGAAATCCATTCTGCTCTCTGCTTATCAGGCCATGTGTCTGGGGGACAGTGCTAGCTCAGAAGGGTACCTTTGCCAAAGGGTACCCTGCCAGCTCACAGATACCTGGCTCTGGGGTTCAGACCCCCGCTGAGCCCCTGAACACGCTCCCCACATTGGCCCTGCAGCCATGAGGCCTGTGTCTCAGCCATTCCTCTCTGCTGCCATGCCCTTCTCCCTGCTCTGAGCATCCCAGGGTCTGCAGCCTGCAGAGTCCAGGCAGGTGCTCCTCCAAGTCCTTCCTGTTGAGGCCACAGTGGACTCCTGAGCTTTGCCTCCCAGAGAGGCATCTCTGGCTATTTGGAAACTGGAACTGGGAAAAGAGATTTGGTTCTCTTTTGTGAGAAGTAGGGCTGTGCCAGTACCTTCGGGTCCCTGCTGCTCTCCCACGTCCCATGTCAAGGAGGCCAGCCTCAGAGCATTAGGCCTCGCAGGAGAAAATGCCAAGGTGAGGCAGTCTTGGTCCCTCAGGGGGCCCTGACCCAGCAATCTCTCCCCTGCTGAGAACTGGAGCCACGCCTGGGGCGAGCACTGCCCTCTTGTGGCCCCAGTGAGTCACCCTCACCTGAGGACCATGGGGGGGGGAGGGGACCTAATGGGGGCCTGAAGGGTGCTAGGGGGGGCGTGGGCCAAAAGATGTAAAGGAAGAGGGTTCCAGAAGCAGCCCCAGCTATCCCGCTCAGCCAGCCAGCTGCATGCCCCAGACTCCTCCTGCCCCTTCAGATTGGCAGCGGCAAAACTGAGCTATGGGGAAGAGCCCACAGGAATCTCTTCAAGAATTCCCAGGACCAGATATCAGCCCTTCCCTGGCCCGTCCATCCCAAACCAGGCCGAGAGCAAAGCCGGGGCTGGCCAGACCCCAGGCCGAGGGTCTGTGTGACCCCACCAGGGGGTGTGGGGGCTCCCCCAACACGTCTGCCTCAGGGCCCCTCGTGCCCGTGGGCCCCTCGTGCCCGTGGGCCCCTCTGCTGTTTCCTGGGAGGGATGGCAGGAGCAGCGCTGCTGTCCCGTGTGTCCCGGGGAGGCCCCAGCTGAGGGGGTCTTTCGGCCATGGTGCCCAGAGAGTGACCGAGAAGCCTGGTTGCCGGCGGTTCGAGCCCTGGCCCTGCCACCTAACACTGGGAGCTTGCCCAAGTTATTTCCCGCCCTGAGCCTCAGGGTCCCGTGAAGGCGGCTCGTCGTTCCTGCCAGGCAGGGTTTTGTCAGGGGAGAACACCCTCTGCCCTGCGCATTGTCAGGGAGCTCGAGGTATTATCCCAGCTCTCAGCACCTTCGTGTTCAGACGAGCCCTCGAAATGCCCCATGCCAGAGAGGGGAAGGCCTGAGCTACTGCCAAACAGCCCCCTTCTGGGGCAAGTCAGCGACCACTAACCCTCCAGGGCGACATCCCGGCCTTCCCCTCCCCTTTCTGCTCTGCATCCCCCCGCCATCCTGGTGCCCCTGAGTTGGAAGGCACTGTGGGAAATTACAGACTGTGCCTGGATTGAAAAGTGTCCAATTGTGTCTACAATGTAGCAGATGTCTCCCCGGCCTCACACAGAAGCATCCGGGAACTTTGCTCTTCAGCAGCAGGAGACTGTGAGGAGCCGGGTATTTAGAAAGGCAGCGTCTGTCTGTCCCGACTTCCTGGTGAGGCTGCGACTGTTCAGAGCAGACACTCTCCCTTGCCTCCCAGGATCCTGGGATCCTGAAGCCGAAAGGGCTTTCTCCCCTGCCCAAAGCCCTCCCACATTGAATTCACATCGCTCTTGGGAAAAGATCCAGCTCCTTTCCATGGCTGCCGCGGCCCCACCGCCTCCCCTCCCTCCCACTGGCTCCACCGGACCCCCATGCTCCAGGCACATGAACTGTCTTCTGCCTTCCAGAACATTCCACACTCATCTCTATCATAGGGTGTTTTAATCTATTCTTGTGTGTTTTTTTCCTTTCATCATAGGGTCTTGACATTTGCTGTTCCCCGTCAGGTGTGCTTGTCCTCCAGATCTTGGTGTGACCAACGCTTTCTCCTCAGACAGGCCCTTCTGGATTTAAAGTGACTGTGTCTCCGCCAGCCGCTCTCTTTTCCTCTACTTTGTTTCCATCGCATCACTTCTTCCCACCTGCTTCCCTGGTTTATTTATGTGCTGACCGCCTGGCTCCCTTGCAGCAGGCTCTCGCCAGGCCGCTGCACCCCTGTACCCCCAGCTCAATATCCGTGGGTTATGGGGAGGATGCCCGAACCCCAGCAGGGACAGCCGCCAGCACTTCAGCCTGTTGCCTCCCGTGCCAGCGGCTCACTGCCCCCCCAGGAGCCCTTGACGGCACCTAGCAGCGCCACCCATGAGGGAGAAGGGGGTTCCCCTTGAACCTCTGGCCAACTGGCCCTGGCAGGGCCCTCAGTCCTCTAGCCCTGGACAGCCATGAGGAGCCAGGCTGGGCACCTCGGCCTTCCCAGGACAGAAGCTCTTGCCTGCTGGTCACTCCTCCCCTTCCTCAGGTAATTTGCGTTTGAGAAAAACTCCCCCCATTTCAGGGTGAGCCAGGCCCCACTAATCTGAGGTTTTGATGCCCCTGGATGTAAGGATTGGCTCTGGGATGATCACGCGAGGCAAGAGGCTCTGGTGGAGGACTTTTATTAGTGGTATTAGTGTGCAATTGCAGTTGTGATAAGCATTGCTGTGGAGAAGGGTGGGGTGACTGCTGTAACGGGGAGATTGGTGTTCATCAGGGAAGGCTTCCAGTGGAAGTGAGCTTTGAGCTGAGACCTGAAGGACGGGCACGAGTTACCTAGCAGAAGGGGAGGGCAGTGAAGAGGCAGTCCAGACAGGCAGAGGGAACAGTGGGAGCAAAGGCCCTGTGGCAGGTGTGAGCACTGACAATGCTGGCTTTTCCCTGAACCCCTGGTTCTAGAACAACATAGGGTAAGGAACCCCACCACTGTGCCTTGAGGTCTTAATTGCTCCTTAGCTGGACTCAACTTTGGTCAGGTTTCTTCTTGTCCCTAGGCCACTCTCTCCCCTTGGTTTTTACAGAATCCAGATAGAACACGTTCCATCTGGCCTGGACAGGTAACTCAAGAGATAATCTCATGTAACCAACATACCCATTGCTTGACCTTCTGCCCCAGGACTCTTACTGTAGCTCCTCCCAGTTCTTAAAAGCTCTCCTGCCCTCTGCTTCAGCAAGGTTGAGCCCTTTCTCTCTCCGCTATTGCAATAACCTTCTAATTTATCTCTCATCACAATAGCCTGTGTCATCTCTGGTGCATGTAGCTTTGAATAAAGTCATCCTTGCCTGTTTATCGTTGCCATGGATTGTTTTTCTTTGAAGATACATTCAGAAACCAAAGGCCAGTGTGGCAGGGGTGTGGAGTATGAAGAGTGGGCACAAGAAAAGGCTGATAGGCAGGTGGGACCAGACTCTGCCTGCAGGGCCTTCTAAGCTGCTGAGGGGTGTCTGGGAAACCCCTGAAGGTTTCAAGTGTGTGTGGCAGGGGGTGGGGGGCAGATGGGATTTGGGTCCTGCTGGCTTCCTTTGGCTGCCCTATGGAGACTTCTAAATTTCAGCCTTCAGGAGATAGGATAGCACTATCCTGGCCCTGAAGGCTCCTCCAGGAGTTCAGGGACCCCTGACCCCCCTCCAAGATGACCTACAAAATGCCCTCCCCATCCTTTCAACTCTCAGCCACCAGAATCAGAGAAGCAGCCAGGGAGAAGGGCCCAGGCAAGTCTGGGACAACTCTTCCTCCTTCCTCTGCCTCGTGTTCCACCCCCTGTCCCTTCAGGAGCTTCAGAACCACATGCATTAAATGGGCAAATAATCCAGCCTGTGCACCCCTCACTCAGGCCTGGGAGGTCCAGGGAATAACTGGACTGAAAATGGTTGTCTAAGTGGGTTGGAGTTTCCTGGAACAGTGCAAGGAAGCTGTGGAGCGGGGGACTTGGGTGATAGTGGCCCTGAGGTTTCACTGACCATCGGGCAGAGCTGGGCTACCCCAAGGAGGGGGCAGCAGTGCAGGAGAACAGAGAGAAAAGGATCAGTCCCTCCCTCACCAGCCACCTGCTGGAAGCCTGAACAGTGAGCCTTCTCCTTGTGAGCGACCACAGAGCCAGTTACTTAACCAGTGTCACATGCCTCTCATCTCTCCAACTCTGGGTGACTTTGAGACATTTGCTGGGGTCCTGGGGCGAGACTGCTTAGACCCACCAGGAACAAGGGTTTTCCATCAGGGAAAGAGAGGAAAGGCACCGGGGACTTCCACCTCGGAGCTGTTCTCTTCTTGTCTTGCTCCCACCCTGGAGGCCTGGAAACAGTCCTGGGGCCCAGGGGACTCCACCATCAAGGTCCCAGATGCATGGTAGAGAAGTTCCAATGACAGGGACAGGCAGCCCTGGTACAGGTACAGATTTACCCTGCTTTCCCCAGGCTAAACTTGCTCTTGGGGCTCTGGTCTTCCCACTCCTGAGTGGAGGCCACCTGAGGTTGGTTGGGGAATGCTCGCTTGGCTTCTGAGACCTCAGAGCCTGGAAAGAGCCTTACAGGCCCCTGCTGCAGAACTTTCTACCTGTCCTCTGCTGAACATAAATAGGCAAGATGTGACAGAAGTGTCTGTGAAGCCAGCCCATGTGAGTGAGATTTGAGCTGCCGGTTAAGGAATGGGAAGCAGCCCCATATTATGGGAGAGTTCTGTCTCTGCAGGAATTTCTCATCAAAAATAAAATGAATGAGCTCCAGCGATAACCCTAGTTGAACAAGATGGCAGCAAAAGATGCTCCAGGGTTGTGGTTCCCTACAAAACCTTTGGACAACTAGCAAAAACTGGCAGGGCCATCTTCCTCAGAGCTTTGGGAAAGAGTTAAAGGGTTGCAGTAACTGGGCAAGTACTGGATCAAGAAGGAGGTAAAATTAAATGTAAGAAAAATGGAGAAGATGGCAGCGGAGTAAGGAGCTCCTAGAGTCAGTTCCTGCTACAGGGCAGTTATCAAACACCCAGAGCTCTCTGGAGTAGCTGAAGCACCTGTTTAGGGGCTCTAGGAGGCCGGTGGCAATCCTCCACTGGAGGCACAAGCCGGCTCAGGAGCTGTTCCGCAGCTGGAATTGAAAGCTCTACTTCCCCAAAACAGGGGAGGAAGAGACGGTTGGGCACCAATTTCAGCTACAATGAGGAAATTCAGCGGCGACAGCATAATCCTGAGAACAGCTAAGGTTTGAGCCCTGTCCAGGTCAGAAAGAGCCTGGGAGCCGCCATCTTAACTCCGCGCCTGGCACCAGGAAAAGCAGGGCAGGCTGAGAATCCCAGTGCTGGTGGGGATCGGCTTCTTCCCACCCAGATCGTATTGCTGCTCTAGCTTAGGCCCCAGAGCCACCTCCAGCAGGGAGGAAGCTGAGGGGACCGGCGCCAGCCTCTCTGGGAAATTACCGGCCAAGCCGTGGAGGCTGGTGATTGTCCTACTCTGGCCGCACAAGCCACCCCAGGAGCTATTCTGTGACGGGAATTGGAAGCTCCATTTCCCAGAAACAGGGGAGGAGGAGACAGTTGGCTGCTGATTTCAGCTACTGATTGGGAGACTGGGCTGGCTAAGAGATAACCCTGGGAACAGCTGGGAGGAGAACCAGCCCAAGTCAGAAAGAGGTCAGGAGCCACCATTCTGACTCTGCCCCCAGCCTGAGGGAAGCTGGGCTGACAGTTTCTTTCACACAGATCAGCCTGTAGCCCTAGCCTAGGCCTCAGCCCGCCTCTGGCAGGGAGGAGGCTGAGGAGCCCTGCACCAGCCTGTACAGGTAACTGCAGGGAACTTCAGCTGGCATAGACTGAAAATCAGAAGTCTACCAGGGCAACTGCGGTCATTTTAGGACTTGCACTGCATAGATTGCTGCCCATACCTGCAGCTCCACCCCTGCCCCAGGTAAGGGAGAAAAGAATGTGAAGCTCCATCAATCTCTCTGGGCAACTACTGTCCAGGCAAGTACGTGGATTATTCCGCCTAGCTGTGACTCTTTCCCTACCCCTGGCAAAGGAGAAAGTTGGAAGAAGCTTCATTGGTCCCTGGTGCAATGGGGGCAGCTTGAACCTCCACAGCTTACAGCACCAAATACATGCTTGGCTCCTACTGCATTACCAGCAAGGGAGAAACAATAGGAAGTGCTAAACTGGAGAGAAAAACTGCACCCAGAAAAAATACTCTAGTAAGCCAGATGCGAAGACACCAACAAAAAATTACAATCCACACCAAGAAATAGGTAGCTATGGCCCAGTAAAGGAAAAAGATAAGCCTCCAGATGACATAAAGGAGTTGAGACAACTAATTATAGATGTTCAAACAAAACTCCTTAATAAATTCAATGAGATGGCTAAAGAGATTAAAGATATTAAGAAGACATTGGATGAGCACAAAGAAGAATTTGAAAGCATACATAGAAAAATAGCAGATCTTATGGGAATGAAAGGTGCAATCAGTGAAATTTTTAAAAATATTGTAATCATATAATAGCAGATTTGAGGAGGCAGAAGAAAGGATTGGTGAGCTTGAAGAAATGGCTTCTGAAAGTGAACATACAAAGGAAGAGATGAAGAAAAGAATGGAAAAAATTGAACAAGGTCTCAGGGAACTAAATGACAGCAAAAGGCATGCAAACATATGTGTCATGGGTGTTCCAGAAGGAGAAGAGAAGGGAAAAGGGGCAGAAGGAATATTTAAAGAAATAATGGTAGAAAATTTCCCAACCCTATTGAAGGACATAGATAACCCTGTTCAAGAAGCACAACGTACTCCCAGCCAGAAAAATCCAAATAGACCAACTTTGAGACATGTACTCATCAGAATGTCAAAGTCCAAAGACAAAGAGAGAATTCTGAGAGCAGCAAAAGAAAAGCAAGGCATAACATATAAGGGATATCCAATAAGATTAAGTGCTGATTTCTATCAGAAACCGTGGAGGCAAGAAGACAGTAGTCTGATATATTTAAGATACTGTAAGTGAAAAACTTCCAGTCAAGAATCTTATATCCAGCAAGACTGTCTTTTAAAATGAGGGCAGAATTAGAATATTCACAGATATACAGAAACTGAGAGAATTTCTAAGCAAGAGACCAGATTTCCAGGAAGTACTAAAGGGTATGCTAGAGCCTGAAAAGAAAAGACAGGAGAGAGGGGCCTGGAAGAGGGTCTAGAAATGAAGATTATATCAATACAAGTAACTAAAAGTATCAAAAGAGTGGTCAAAATAAAATATGACAGATAAAACTCAAATAGTCAGGAATAAAATTAACCAATGATATAGAGCATTTGTATTCAGAATACTGCTACTCAACATTAAAACAAATCAAAAAAGCCCTAAATAACTGGAAGAACATTCCATGCTCATGGACTGGAGACTAAATATCATTAAGATGTCAATTCTACTCAAATTGATATACAGATTTAATGCAATCCCCCAAAAATTCTACCAGCATTAAAGAAAAAATGGAAAACATGATCATTAAATTTATTTGGAAGGGTAAGGAGTCCTAAATAGCCAGAAACATCATAAAAAGGAAAAGTGAACCCTCATCTCCATACTTTAAATCATAATACCTACCTATAGTAGTAAAAACAACATTGTACTGGCCTAAAGAAAGACACAATAGACCAATGGAACCAAATTTATGGTTCAGAAACAGACCCTCACAAGTATGGTCAAGTGATTTTTGACTAGCCTGTTAAACTCACCCAGCTTGGGCAGAAAAATCCATTCAACAAATGGTGCTGAAAGAATTGGACATCCATAGCTGAAAGAAGGAAAGAAGACCCCTATCTCACATCTTATCCAAAAACTAACTCAAAATGGATCAAAAAACTAAAAATAAAAGCAAGAACCATAAAACTTCTAGAAGAAATTATTGGAAAATATCTTCAAGACCTGGTGGTATGTGGTGGATTCTTAAAGGAGATAAAAGAAGGACTGAGTGGAATATTGATGTTCAATGTCTGTAGAAGTTTTAATTAGCTTTACTGTAAAATTGTGGAAATGTATACAGTGGATGGTAACACACAGTAAGTAACAGCTAGTTTATAAATGGGAATGTGACTGAAAAGGGTAGTCTAGTTATGTAAATGCCAACTGACAAAATGCTTGAGAATAATTTAAAAACTAGATAGCACAGTAAACCAAGAGGTGGGTGAGAATTGTGGTTGATGGTACAGATGCAAGAGTGTCTTTTGTTAGCTAGAACAAATGTATATCACTACTGCAGGGTGTTGGGAATGTGGAGAAGCATGGGAAAAATACAGCTGGAGTCACCACAGTGACTGTGGTTAGTAGTAATAATATAATATTCTTGCATCTATGCAAAAGATTTACTGTGTTGATACTGAGGCAGTACGGAAAATGTGAGCCAAATATACACTATGGACATGGCAATAATCAGATATTATTTTATCTGTAGCAAATGACACACCACATTGTGGTGTGTTGATGGAGGGGTGTTGTTTGGGAATTCTGTACATGTGCATGATTGTTTTATAAGTTTACAACTTCTGTCATAAAAAAATATATTTAAATAATAATATAAGGATAGGATGGGGGGGAAAACACACTAAATGTAAGAAAAGAACTATGATTAGTAGTAAGATTTTGACAGTGTTCTTTCATAGTTTATAACAAACATCTCATGACAGAACAAGGTGTTGGTGGAGGGTTGATGTATGGGATCCCTGTATGATGTTATGCATGTTTGCTTTGTAAGTTCACAACTTTTACTATACACTTAATTGTTTATGTATGTTCATACATAAATAATATAAAGATAATAATAATTGGGTTGGTTAGGGGAAAAATTGTTTGGTAGTAATGCTTTGATAATGATCCTTAATCATTAGTTTAAAAAGTTTAAAAACAATGCAAGTTATTGGTGGTAGGGTGAGATGTTATATATGTTTGTTTGATGTTATATGTTTATTTTGTAAATTCACAACTATTATACATTTATTGTTTATGTATGTTTATGTATGAATGATATAGTTTAATAAATGAAAAAAAATGTAAGAAAAGCTCATGGCACCATGCTAGCCCTTCCTCAACCCCCTCCCCATCTCAGTCTGGAGCCAGCCTGGACATTCGGTTTGGGCCCCTGGTCCCATTCTGGAGGGAGTAGAGTAACACATATGCACATACTTGGGTGCATGTATGTCTGTGCCAGTCTACCAGGTGGCAGCCAGAAGGTCTGAATAGGACACTCACCTCTGGCTCACTGTCCCAGAACTTGCCCAGAAGCAGTTTGCAGACAGTTAAATCTGTGTAAGAAATAAATAAATCCAGGTGACTCAGGGCAGCTGATCACCAGGATTAAGACATACAATAGAATACCCAGGATGGGGGAAAGACAGTTTCACAAGGAAAAGAGGGGGCATTCAGATCCCCATAAATGAGGAAATTCCTAAGGCCACAAGGCACATGCTCAGAGAAGACTGGAGAAGGCCCTGCACTTTCTCTTTGGACTATTCTTTAGTGTTATTGCTAGGAAGGATAAGCTCTGAATGAGAGCACCAATCAATGCAGAGTCAACTTGCAATGACCATGAAAGGTGCTTTCTGCATTTAGTTTGTTTGTTTCTGTTTGCTCCTGTCCTGGGATCCAAGGACATATTTGTCATATCACTAGTTGGATACAAATTTAAGGAACAGGCATCACAGTAAATAAATTCCAAAGTTAACACATTAAAATATTTTAGATGTACAGGATGCAACATAAGGGCATAAGGAAAACAAAGTAACAGGAAATGATGGCCCACCCACAGGAGCAAGATAAAACATCAGAAACATCAACAAAGGAAACAAACTTTCGGTCATACCAGACAAAGACTTTTAAAAAATGTTTTAAAATATGCTCAAAGAGCTAAAGGAAAACACACACAAAGAACTAAAGGAGATCAGGAAAATGATATATGAACAAAATGAGAATTTCAATGAAGAGCTAGAAATTATACAAAGGAACCAAATAAAAACACTGTACTTGAAGAACACAATAATTGACATAAAAAATTCCAACAGGGAGATTGGATGTGGCTCAAGTGGTTGAGCACCTGCCTCCCACATGAGAGGTCCCAGGTTTGGTCCCAGGTGCCTCCTAAAAAGAAAACAAAATAAACAAATAAACAAAAACAACAATCAAAAAATGAAAAAAAAAAAACAACCCAGGGGAGCCAATGTAGCTCAGTGGTTGAGCACCAGCTTCCCACATATGAGGTCCCACTTCAATCCTCAACCTTGCTACCTAAAAAAAAAAATTCCAGTAGTAGATTGGAGCTGGCAGAAGAAAGAATCAATGAACTTGAAAACAAATTTGAACAATTGAATTTATTTAGTCTGATGAGAATAAAGAAAAAAGTATGAAGGAAAGTGAGTAAAGTCTAAGAGGCCTGTAGAAGACCATCAATCATACCAACATATGAGAGTCCCAGAAGGGAAGAAAGAGAGAAAGGGGCAGGAAGAGAAGTCAAAGAAATAATGACAGATAGCTTCCCAAATTTAACGAAAAAACATGAATATGCACAGCCAAGGAGTTCAATAAACTCCAAATAAGAAAAACTGAAAAAGATCCACATCCAAACACATTACAATCAAACTGTTGAACATCGAGAAAGAAGAAACATGTCATGGAAAAGGGAGCCTCGATAAGATTAAGTGCTTACTTCTTATTAGACACCATGGAAGAAAGAAGGCAGTTGGACATAGTCAAAGTACTTAAAGACAATAATTGCCAACCAAGAATTTTATGTCCAGAGAACTTTTTTTTTTAACAGGAGGAGAGATTAAGATATTCCTGGATAAACAAAAGTTGAGGGAGTTCTTCACCATTAGACCTGCAGTACAAACAATCCTAAAGGGAGTTATTCAGATTGGGAGGAAATAACACTAGAGAGTAGACTGAAACATCATAAAGAAATAAATGTTTCCAGTACCTACATGAGTAACTAAAATGCCAGTATTAGTATTGTATTTTTGATATGTAACTCTGTTTTTTACTTCTTACAAGATCTAAAATGCAAATACATAAATAGCAATGATAAATGTGTGATTTAGGACTCATAATGTATAAAGACATAATTTGTGACAATAACCACATAAAGGTGGGGAGTTGCAGGGATGTGGGAGTATGGTTTCTGTTATACCATTGAAGTTAAGTTGGCATCAAATTGAATGAGATAATTATAGATTTAGGAAGTGAAATTTAAGCCCTATGATAACTACTAAGAAAATATAAATATTCACAGAAGCAAATAAGGGACTCAAAATGGTTCACTACAAAAGAGTAAATAAATAAAAAAGTAGGCAGTAATGGAAGAATTGAGGGGAAAAAATAAAGTATAAGACTTACAAAAACCAAATAGCAAAGGACAGAAGAAAGTCCTGCCATATCAGTAGTGACTTTAAATATAAATGGGTTAAACTCTCCAGGCAACAGGCAGATTGGAAGACTAGATTTTAAAAAAAGCATGACTCAGCTATTAATATATGCTGTTTACAAGAGACTCACCTTAAATACAAAGACACAAGTAGATCAAAAGTGAAAGGGTAGGAAAAAAATTCCATGCAAACAGTTAACAAAAGAGAGCTGGGATAGCTATACTAATATCAGATAAAATAGACTCTAAATAAAAAACTCTTAGAAGGGACACAGATAAAAACTCTATACCAAATAAGGGTCAAATAAATAACAAAAATAGCAATTATAAATATATATGCATCTAAAAGTAGAGTCCCAAATTATGTGAAAAAAGTATAGAATGATTTGATGGGGAAAACAGGCAGTTCTATATTAACAGGAGGAGACTTCAGTAGACCACTGTCAATAATGGATAGAATGTCTAGACAGACAATGAATAAGGAAATAAAAGACTTTAATGATACTATAAACTAACTAGGCCAAACAGACATATATGAAACACTTTACCCAACAACAGCAGAACACACATTCTTCTCGAGTGCACATGGATCCTTCTTTGGGATGGACTATATGTTAGGTCACAAAACATGTCTTAATAAATTTTAAAATTGACATCATACAATGTATGTAGAAAATCTCCAACCACAATGGAAAGAAGCTAGAAATCAATAACAGGGAGAAATGGAAAATTCACATATATGTAGAAATTAAATAACACTCTTAGACAGCTATTGGGTTAAAGAAGAAATTGCAAGGGAAATGAGGAAATATCTTAGATGAATGAAATGAAAGCACAGCATATCAGAACTTATGGGATGCAGTCAAGGCAGTACTGAGAAAGAAATTCATAGCTGTTAATGCTTTCATTAAAAAAGATCTCAAAGCAGTCACCTAACCTCCATGTGGAGGAATAAGAAGAGCAAACTAAACCCAAAGGAAGTCAGAAAATAAAAAAGATTAGAGAAAAAAAGAAATGAAATAGAGAATTTTAAAAAAATAGAGAATCAGTGAGATGAAAAGTTGGTTCATTGAAAAAATCAATAAAATCCATATATCTTTAGATGGACTGACAAAGAAATGCAGAGAGAACACAAATAAATGAAATCAGAAATGAAAAGGGGCATTACTACCAATCCCACAGAAATAAAAATGAGTATAAGAAAATACTATGTACAATTGTATACTAACAAATATAACCTAGATGAAATTGACAAATGCCTAGAAACACACAAATTACCTATGTTGACTCACAAAGAAATGCAAGACCTCAAAGGACCAAGAAAAGGGCAAGATTGAATCAGTAATCAAAAACTAACAAAGAAAAGTTTAGAACCATATGAGTTCACTGTGGCATTTTATCAAATATTCAAAGAAGAATTATTACCAATTCTGCTCAAATTTTTCCAGACTCTTAAAGAAGAGGTAACACTTTCTAATTCATTCTTTGAGATTGGTATCACCCTAATACCAAAGCCATATAAAGATATCCCAAGAAAAGAAAATTACAGACCAACATCCCTTATTAATATAATTGCAAAAATCCTCAACAAAATACCAGAAAACTGAATCCAACAACACAATAAAAATATTATACACCATAGTAAATTGGGAACTATCCCAGAAATACAAAGAGGGTTCAACATAAGAATATCAATTCATGTAATATACCACATTGAGAGAATGAAGGGGGAAAAGCACTATCATCTCAATTGATGTGAAAAGGCATGTGACAAAATCTAGCACACATTCTTGATAAAAACACTAAAAATGAAAAATACGAACTAGGAATAGAAGGAAGCTTTGTCAGCATGATAAAGAGTATATATTAAAAAACAACTTCTAATGTACTCAATGGTGAAAGACTGAAAACTTTTCCTCTAGGATCTGGAAAAATGCAAGGATGCCCACTTTCATCATGGCTATTCAACATTGTATTGAGAGTTTTAGCCAGAGCAACTGGACATGAAAAAGAAATAAAAAGCATTCAAATTAGATAGGAAGAAGTAAAACTTCTCCTATTCAAAGATGACATGAATTCTATATATAGAAAAGCCCAGGGGGACTTCTGGGAAGATGGTGGACTAGAAAGACACAGAAATCTCTCCTTTCAAAAAAGAAAAATAGCTAGAGGAGGCAGAAATGGCCTGGGAAAATGTTCTAGGGTTTACTACCCCAGGGGAAGATTGGACAACACCCAGAAGAGAGAGGGGGTAAAGGAAAAGAATCTTGACACCAAAAACTGTGAGTTAAAGCTGCAGCTGCAGCTGGCAGCACCCTCCCTCACCTTTATACAATTTTGAATTCTCAGGCTTCAGACCAGCAGCTTTAGACCAAAGGGGCTGCAGGGATTCATCTCCCCAGGAAATGGGAGAGAAAGGGACTCAGCATAAAGCTGACTTAGCTTTTGACCCAAAATTTTGGTCTTCTGCACCCCACAAGCCCTTCCAGGCCAGGTGGGGCTGTATCGTTGTTTGCTCTGGGAGCTAGCAAGGAACTAAAGAGATCCAACTCTCTCCATGTTCCTCTCTACTGAACAGGACTGTTGAGGATGCAGAGGGTAGTGGAATTATTTCCTACCCAGCAAAAGGGAAGGGGCTGCCAGCAAAGGTTGGAGAACTGCCTCTGAGAAAGTTTGAATTACGAGACTCTTATTCTCCAGGAAGGATCCCCTATCATGCTGATCTGGTCCATGCTGCAGCAAACACACTCCAACCAGGCTTTGAACTGAGAGGGCTGCACAAGAATGCCATCTACTGGCGACCAAGAAAATGTATGTGAGGAAATAAAAAGTAAATAAGTAAGAGAAGCTTTTTCCAGCCTTTCCAGCCACCATCCCAAAGGCTGTTGGAAGTGGGTCTGCAAACCATTACTGGGTCTGGGGACCAGATCTGAGCAACTAACAGGGACAATCCTAAAGACCCAAAAGAGGTTGAACCAAAAATAAAAAAAAACAGCAGTAGCACACAGCCCCCATCACTAATTTCCTACAAAAGAGAGAGAAATTGAGCATCAGAGTAAACTCACCACCATAATCAGATGCCTAGACATCAGTAGAAAATTACAAGCCATACTAAGAAAGTGGAAGAAATGGCTCAAACAAAGGAACATATCAAAACCCCAGATGAGACATAGGATTTGAGACAACTGTTCAATGAGTCATACAAATTTCCAAAGTCAAATTAATAACTTGAAAGACAATTTGGCTAAAGAGATAAAAGACATCAAGAAGACACCAAGTTGGAGAAAGTGGCCATGGTGGCTGCTGGGGGTAGGGAGTGGGAGGAAGAGATGTGATGTGGAGGCATTTTCGGGACTTGGAGTTGTCCTGGGCGTGCTGCAGGGACAGTTACCGGACATTGTATGTCCTTCCATGGCCCACTGGGTGGACTGTGGGAGAGTGTGGGCTATGATGTAGACCATTTACCATAGGTGCAGCAGTGCTCAGAGATGTATTCACCAAATGCAATGACTGTCTCATGATGATGGAGGAGATTGTTGTTATGGGGGGAGGAGTGGGGTGAGGGGGGTGGGGGGTATTTGAGGACCTCATATTTTTTTAATGTAATATTAAAAAAATAAATAATGACCAAAAAAAAAAAAAAAAAGAAGACACCAAATGAGCACAAAGAAGAATTTGAAAACCTGAATAGAAAAGTAACAGAGCTCATGGGAATGAAAGCTATGATAGTTAGGGTAAAAAACACATTAGAGACAGAAGTCCTGAAATGATAGAAAAAAGAACAAGTGATGCAGAAGACAGAAAAGCTGAAATTGAAAAGAGAAA
The DNA here is from genome assembly GCF_030445035.2 of Dasypus novemcinctus. Classification (NCBI taxonomy): domain Eukaryota; kingdom Metazoa; phylum Chordata; class Mammalia; order Cingulata; family Dasypodidae; genus Dasypus; species Dasypus novemcinctus. The sequence goes on along the minus strand of NC_080690.1, from coordinate 48,083,354 downwards.
AGAACAGAGACAGAAAAGAATGGAAAAAATTGAGCAGGAGCTCAGGGAGTTAAATGATGACACAAAAGGCAACAACATACATGTAACGGGAGTTCCAAAAGGGGAAGAGAAGGGAAAAGGTACAGAAAGTATATTTGAGTAAATAATGGCTCATGAAAGAAATGAACTTACATGTCCAAGAAGCTCAGAATTCCCCAATCAGAATAAATTCAATAGACTTACTCCAAGACACATACTACTCAGAATGCCAAATATCAAATATAAAGAGAAAATTCTGAGAGCAGCAAGGGAGAAGCAAACCATCACATACAAGGGATGCTCAGTGAGACTTTGTACAGATATCTCATCAATAACCATGGAGGTGAGAAGACACTGGTATGATACAATTAGGATACTGAAAGAGAAAAACTGCCAGCTGAGAATTCTTTATTTGGCAAAACTGTCCTTCAAATAAATATGAAGGTGAGTTTAAAATATTCACAAATAAACAAAAACAAAGAGATTTCATAAGAAAGATTCTACTTTTGCAGGAAATATTAAAAGGAGCCTTACAGCCTGAAAGAAAAAGCTACTAGAATTACTAAATGTGAATTCAGCAAAGTGGTGGGCTGCAAGATCAACACACAATAATCAGGGGTATTTCTATTCACTAACAATGGACAGTCTGGAAAGGGAATCAAGGAATAACTATATTTATAATAGTAAATAGAGTCAAATATTATGAATAAATTTAACCACAGATGTAAAGAATTTACATAGAGAAAGCTACAAAACATCACTGAAAGAAAATAAAGAAGTCCTAACTAAATGGAAGCATATTTTGCATTCATAGGTTGGAAAACTAAATATTGTTAAACTATCAATACTACTCAGAGCAATTTACAGATTCAACACAAGCCCAATCAAAATTCGAACAGCATTCTTTACAGAAATGAAAAAGCCAATCATTAAAACTATATGGATGCACAAGGGGCTACAAATAGCCAAAACATCTTGAAAAAGAACTAAGGCCAAGATCTTCTGATTTTCACAGAGAACCAGGGAATCCTTAACTTCTAATGTAATTTCTCCCAATTTTTAAATATTGGCAATCATTTCAAACTCTTTCAAAATCTTTCTAAGACAAACAAAAGTGTGCCAATCAGATGAGTCCCTGGGGGGAGAAATTTAAACCCTGAGACTGGAAACTCAGGGGACTTTTGTAGGGGGTGGAAGGCCATGTTTTGGAAAGGCTTTATGAAGAGCTCAGGGAATGGGGGCATGGAGACCCCAGCTCCCCTGGAGGAGCTCACAGATGCCCCCTGGGCAGTGGGTGACGGTCACTGCTTCTCATTGCAAGGAAGATACTAAGGCTTGGGAGGGGAGGCTTCAGGCTCAAGGGCATGAGGGGTGGTGGTGGTGGTGGCAGAGCTGGGACCTGGGATGCCCCAACACCCCACCAGTCCCCCTCTCCTCATTAGGCATGGGAATGGTGGTCCAGGGCCTATGTGGGAGCTGCTTGAGTTCTGTTCACAGCCTCTGCAGCTGTTGTTGCATTTCTAGAGCAGTGGCTTCCTGTCCCTTCACAGGAGCCCAGAGACTGGGTGGGGTGGGGCCTGCCCTCTGTGGGTCAGTGGAGCCCTGCAGGGGCTGGGACATGGGGCGTTTTCCATTGGCCGCACACGGGGGGCCCGGTGGGGTCAGTGGGACTGGGACCTTGCTGACCTACCCATGACTTCTGTAGCCTGTGCCCTTCTGGCCTCTCAACCCCAGGGCTTCCAGCCATTCCCAGCCCGTGCCGAGCACAGCCCCACTCCAGGGCTTCACTCTTTAGCTCCCTGCCTGGGGCACCCTTCCTTCTGATCTTGCTGGGATTGGCCCACCCTGGCCCCCTCCCTGCTCTGAGGTTCTCTCTCCCTATCAGCCTCATGACTTGTTCTGTTGTCTTCACAGGACTCACCGCTCTGCAAAAGTATCTTGTTTGTTGGGGCTTCCCCACTCCTGGGATGTCAGCTCCACATCCCAGTGCTGGTTCAGGGGTCTTTGTTTTACTCACTGATCTATCCTCTGCACCTAGAATTGGAGGTACTCAATAAAGATTTGTTCAGTGAATGAATGCATGATAGCTGCCTAGCTGGCTGGCTGGCCGGTTCGCTGGACAGATGGAAGGATGGATGGAAGGATGAGATAGGGCACCTACAGGCCTGAGCCATGTCTTGGCCAGGGAGAGGGTCAGCTGGTTGGGGTGGTAGATATGCCCGGCTCATGGGCTGGGGTCTGTGGCAGACACCAGGGGTCAGGTCGCTGCTCAGAAGCTGTGCTTTGGCCCCATGTTTCTCCACCAAGGATTGAATCCTGAGTGGGCTTGGCCTCCGGTGAACCCAAACAAGTTCCTGTTCCTCTGGGGTCAGGGTCCCTCTCCATCGCCGTGAGTGAGAAGGTCCAGGCTTTCTTCCTCATGGGGCTGGGGAGGTTCAGCAAAGGTCTCCTCTGTGGCCGTTCTGGCAAGACCCACAAAGTGTTGACCTAAGATAGGCATGTCCAAGGGCAAAGGCACTCATGGGATCCTTGAGCCAGTGAGGTGGAGACAACCCCAGTGTTCAGCTCCTCAAGCTGGGACCTCCCGCTCCCTTGTCCCTGGGCACTGGGCAGAACTCTCAGGCCGGGTCAGCCTTGCGGCCCCTGTGTGGACCCGAGAAAGGTGACCCCCTGGGCAGGTGAATTACAGATTGGCACCCCTGCCTCTGGGCCCACCCAGTCAGTGAGCAAGGCTGATTCCAGTCCCCCTACCCCTAGGTGGCCTGCTTGCTTCAGGACTCAAAGGGAGTAAGGCACATGGCAGATGACCAAAGGCCCCGAGGTGTGCACTGTGCTGGGGGGGTAAGCTGAGTTTCCATATGCACAGTAGGGTACCATTTATAGAGTAAGGAAAGTGTCGTCCCCCCCCCCAGTGCATGCTCTGTGGCTGCACATATATGTATGTAAATGACCCCCCAATCTGGTAACACTGGTCGCCTTGTGGGGAGGGGGTCTGGGTGGCTTGGGGTCTGAGGAAGCGTTAGCCTCATTGCAGCATGTTCATTTTCGAAGAGGAGGCCCGGCTCAGGAACCAGTCAGGTTGCCTAAACAATAGTGAACATTCCTGGCCTTCAGCGGCCCCGGGGCTTCATACCTGCTGGAATCAGAAGGAAAAAGATGTGTTTCTGCTGTGAGCGTCCGAGTGGCACCACAAACATCACTCCTCAGTGAATTGTCAGGAGAGTTGTATAGACGTGTGTGAGGATGAAAGCACTTGTGTAGCCACGAACTGTAGGAGATTTGATGATGTTGGTTTGGAAACTGTAGCAAATTTGCTGGTAATGATGCTTTCCTGAAACAGGCTGTTTTTAAACATACAGCAAAGTTGCTAAAAGTCACATTCATTACGGGAAAGGTGAAAATCTAATATGTTGCGGGTGTCTGGGAGAGTAGTCGCAGCATTTCCTGGGGCAAGTGTGGGGACAGCGCGACTAAAATCGACCCTGGCACACCCACCCCACCCTAGCCCTCTACTGCCTTGGAGAGGAGGGTTGGAGCAGCCAGCCAGGCCCAGGTTCACGGGGTCTACCCTGACCCTCCCCCCCACTTCTGTCCTTGACGTTTTTACTTACACCATAGTACACATGTGTTCTTCTTAGAAAGAAAGTTAAAACAATTGCCCAAAGGATTAAAGTTCTCTTCGTTCCCTCACCCCAAACCCTCAGAACCCTCCCCAGCGGTGCCCTCTGTTATCAGTTTAGCATATTCTCCAGACCTTCTCCAGGCCTTATTCAGACATGAGTAGGGAGAACCTCGGCAGCTGACATTTTGGACCAGGTAGTTCTTTGTTGTGGGGGCTGACCTGTGCGCTGTAGGGTGTTTACCAGCATCCCCGAACGCTACCCTGCAGAGGCCAGTAGCATCCCCTCATTCCCTGTCTAGTTGTGACAACCAAAGATGTCTCTAGACATTGACAAATGGCCCATCGGGTGCAAAATTATCACTGTCCCTGAGAACCACTGCCTGAGAATGGGTAGTATGGCTTTATGGGGGTGGTTTTGTTAAAACACACACACAACACACTGGCATTGTAATGGAGACACCATTTTCCAGGTCAACAGCAAATAAGTGTACCCCTCTTCTTCACTGCTGTGTATTATTCCCTGGCATGGTTCTACCCATTTGTTTAACCAACCCCTGTTGACATCTAGGTCATTTCCAGTTGTGCACTATTCTAACAGAATCTCATGAAGATTGCACAGGCCTCTTGTTCAGGGCTTCTCCAGGTTGATAGGAAGAATGATGGCATAGCCCTACAAGGTATGTGCATTTATTTGTTTATTTATTTTAAATTTATCCCCTCCTTGTTGTTTTCTGTGTCCATTCACTGTGTTCTTTCCATGTCTATTTGTCTTTTCTTCTCGTCTTTCTCTTTTAGGAGGGACTGGGAAACAATCTTGGGATGTCTGGTGTGGGAAAGAGGCACTCAATTGTTTGAGCCACCTCAGCTCCCTGGTCTGCTTCGTCTCTCACTGTCTCTCCTCTGCATCTCCCTTTGTTGTGTCTTCTTGCCACACCAGCTCTCCGTGGTGTGGGCTGCCAGGTCTCCAGGCATGGGTCAGCTTGCCTTTATCAGGAGGCGCTAGGAACTGAACCTGGGACCTCCCAATTGGTAGACGGGAGCCCAGTCGCTTGAGCCACATCTGCTTCCCTGTGCATTTATTTTTTATTTTTTGCCTTTTTAAGATTTATTTATTTATTTATTTATTTATTTATTTCCCCCAACCCTTGTTTGTGCTCTGTGTCTGTTTGTTGTGTGCTCTCTGAGTCTACTTGTCTTCTTTTTAGGAGACACTGGGAACAGAACCTGGGACCTCCCATGTGGGAGGGAGGTGCCCAGTTGCTTGAGCTACATCCATTCCCTGCTTGTTGTGCCTTCTCATGGTTTTTCCTCATTGCGTTAACTCATTGAGTCAGCTCACTGTGCCAGCCCATTGCATCAGCTTGCTGTCTTGCTCATCTTCTTTAGGAGGCACTGGGAACTGAATCTGGGACCTGGGACCTCTCATGTGGTAGGCAGGCGCCCAATGGCTCGAGCCACATCTACTCCCTGTTATGTGCATTTAAACATTTAAGCTATGCCACAAAGGGTGCCCATGTTTACTCCTGCCATTGATACAGGAGAGTATTTCCTCATGCCCTCTCCAACCCTTGGATTTATTATAGTTTTAACATGTTAGTCAATTTCTGGGGGTCCCTGAAGGATCTAAGCTGAAGGGATCAGGCATCAGGAAGTATGGGGCGGCATGTGTCAGGCCACTCGTGGCTGAGCCCAGGGCTGCCAGCCACGTCTAGAGCGTTTGTCCTGCTCCACCATGTGTCTGGGGAGAGTGGGGCGGGGGATTCAAAGAAGCAGGGGCCTCGGTCCTTCCCCTGGGTACGCTGACAGCTACTTCAGTGGACGCCGGTGGAGCCATTCACAGAGAAGCAGGACAGGCAGCCAGGCCCTCTGGAGGAGCAGCCTCCTCGGAGCTCCAGCCTCCTGCAGCCAGCCAAGTACTTGGCTCCAGGTCGCCAGAGCTTCTGATTGCACTTGGCTCAAGCCAAGGTGGAACGCTGGATCTTTAAGAGAAATCTCGGGATTTCTACATGTTGCTTCAAACCTTTTCAAAACATCCAGTAAGCCAAATAAAACGTGCGTGGGCCTCCTCGGTCTCCCTGGTCCCAGCTTGCTGTCTCCATTCTAGAAAGAATGATGCATCTCAGCTGCTGCCGGCACCCGTAGGCTCAGCCCTTACTGAGATCCTCATAGGGAACCTCACCGGCTCCTCACACCAATGCTGCAAAGAGCAAGGGTTTCTGCCATCCTCATGCTCAGAAAGGGGAGCTTACCTGTCCAAGGTGCCAGCAGGTGGAGCTGGGACTTGAACCCCAGCCACCTGACTTCCAAGCCTGTGGACTCAAGGGCAAACACCACCAGACGGAGCTGAGTCCTTGGTGAATTCTTGCTGGGTTCTGTGCTTGGTCTGCAAAGTCCCTGATCCACGCCTTCCCCATCCTGCGGTCTGTGACTGGTTACTCGCTGTCCCTGAGCCTCAGTTTTCACTTCTGCAGAGCCGGGATAACGCGCTCCGTCCTGAGCACCTCAGAGGAGGCTTGCAGGCTCCTGGAAATACAGCGCCTGAGAAGGCACCTTGAAAATAGCCCTGCACTGGGCAAGGACAGGGACGGCAGCATTATCCCAAGGGATCATTCTGTTCCCACTGCTCTAAGTACCGTGATACTGATATTTTCTCATTCCCCTTTCGTAATTTTCTGAAACATCAGGCAAATAAAGGAAAAGCTTCATTTTCAGATGCAAATTTTTCTCTGAAACACGGAGGCTTTAAAACCACCAGATGAAGTATGGAAAGTGCTTGACAATTTCTTTAAGAATCTTTCATTCTTCGGGTTAGAATATCACGCGAGTATATGTGTGTGTTGTGTGTTTTTTTAGTCTTGCTATCATGAGCAGCAGGTAGCAAAATGTTGATCTTTAATGTGTTAGTAAAACAGCATACATTTGAATATTGGCTTTTTCTGCCATCTGCACCAGTTGACACTGTTTTTCATACCAGCTTATTACATTTCTTGTACAAACATACTTTTGGGTGTCTCTGTTGATTTATGCTATAGTTGCTCTGGTATTTGTGTTAAAATAGCATTTTTAAACTTATAAAATATTGCATTTATTCCTTCCTTGAGTCTTTGCCACTTCACAAGCTTTGGAGCAGTGTATGTTTTCCCAGGACTAACTTTTTGGTAGTGGTTCTCTTGCGGAGGCAGCGGGCTTGGAACAGGGGAGACTCAGGGTCCCAGTGGGCATTCCTGAGTTGCTGAACTCACGGTCTCCCCTTAGGGCAGATCTGTAGCTGCTCTGGAGTTATTTTTAAAACCCCAAACAAGAAAGGTAAAGACAAAATAGTGGATTTCCATAGAGCTGAATTTGCTCTGTTCAAAGACCTGTCCTTTATTCTTTGATTCTGTCCTTCCTGTTTTGATACCAGAATTTCCTTTCTTCGATAAATTGAAGGGGGTCTTGGGTGATAATTGCTTCTTTCTTAAATAGCTTTCCATGGCAAGCTCATCAGCTCGCACCCTCATGCTGGTCCCCCCGTTGGGGAGGAGGCTAGCCTTACTGGTCTGCATAATCCACAAATCTGGGACGCATGTGTGAAAATCTCTGGTTGGGCCTGAGCCCCCTGCCATGGATTCCACTCTCTACAGAGGCAGCACGTGGGCTGGGAGGAGACGGCTTAGGATGGGGTGTGTGAGATGGCGCAGCCTCACCATTTGGGGGGGTGAGATGGGGCATCCTCACCATCCTGGGGGGATGAGATGGGTGTCTTCACCATCCCGGGCGGGGGGTGGGATCTGGCAGTGGGGATGGCACCCTGCAGCTGGTGGGTGCGTAGACGGGGCATTCTGCCACTCTAAAATAATCTGTGCAAACTACCACAGATGGGAGGAAGAGTCGATATTCAAATTGGAGTCTGTTTTGCTAACACGTTAAAGATTAACATGCTCTTACTGGCTGCTACACACTGTAGCAAGATGAGTTTTCTCTCTCTCTGAAAAAAAAGAAAAAAGAAAAAGAAGCCGTTCAGGGCCAGTGCTGGAGGAAGGGGTGGTGCTGAGCAGCCCCTTGTTGCCTCTTCCTGCCTCTACTGCCTGAGATAGCCCAGACTAGCCCAGAGATAGCCCATCTCCTCCTTTGATGGCCTTGCCCTGTGGCCCAGAAACTATATAGTGTCCACACTCACCTCCACCTCCAGGAGTTTACTAGGATGTGCCTCCTTCCTTCTGGTTGGTCAGATTCTAGTCCCCATTTATTAAGCCTCAACCTAAATATAATGATGACTACTAAGATTTATTACACGCAGCATCCATGCCGAGCACTTCCCTGTGCTTCCATACTGAATCTTCCTGACAGGCATTCTATTTGCTCCCATTTTACAGAAGAGGAAACTAAGGCACAGAGAGGTCAAGTAACCTTGCCAGGGCCACACAGCTGGGAGGCGGGACTCTAGGTCAGGCAGAGAGGGCCCAGGGTCAGTCTCTAAGTCTTACAGTGGGTTAGCCCTCCACCCCCTCACACCCCGAGGTCCTCCCTTTCCTGGGCTCCCACACACTGGCCATCATCAGCTCACATTCTTATCCTGGGTTCAGAAGGAAGAATTCTTGTCTCTCCCATGGCAGCCAGCCCAGGTCTAGGGACAGAGAGGGGCACCAGGTGGGGACCTGGTCAGGGCAGCTTAACAGACCTGGGGAGGCCACAGAAGGCCTGACAAACGAAAGAGCTGGCAGCTCCCATCAGGCCAGTGTGCCTGTGTCTCTGTGTAGGGGTGTGTCCAGAGGTCGAGCGTCTGGCGCGGGCTGTGGACTTCCTGCTGAGGCGCCCTGGAATCCCAAGCCTCTCTCCCGGCCCAGCCCCTCACGCGGGCCCCTGGGCGGGGCTCCCTCTGCTGGTCAGTGTCAGCAGTGCAGCCGGCCTCAGCCCCGGGGCCGAAGGCTCCAGCGGGTTGGGGCCTGCGGCCAGCTTCAGGGGCAAGAAGGGTCTTCCAGGGAGGGGAAGAGGCCAGGTGGAGAAGTGTGTACCCAGGGCCGCCCGCTGGGGAGCGGAGCCCCTGACAAGCGCATCCCACATGCCCTTTGTGGGTCAGTGATGGCTCAAAACCAGGCCCCAAGAAGGCCAGGCTAGTAAAGGGGGGCCCTACAGGCTGCTTTTAGTCCAGGGAAGCATGCCCAGGCCCAGATCTCTGAGATTCAACTCGCTGGTATTTGTGACACCGCCCCCCCCCCCCACGCCCTGCCCCAAGCCCTGGGGGCCTCCTGGCAGCAGAGTGCTACAAGAACCAGCTAATCCGAGAGCCAGGCCCCACCACCCCCAGGCCTTCTCCAGGTCGGGGCCTGCTTATCTGTGAGATGGGCACACTGTGATCTCAGTGGTCGTGGCTCCCTGCAGCTGCACTCAGGTTCCAGTGGACAACCCCTCCCACTGGTGGCCTGCCAGTGCCCAGCCTGGCCTGGAAAGGAGAGAGTCCATCTGCGGCATGGGCGGGCTCAGGGGGTCTTGGGAGGACCACGTGCCACAAGGTAAGGACACAGTCCAGAGGCAGCCTGAAACGCCCCAGAGCCCCTGCCCCAGAGCCCTGCCCTGTGATCTCACAGTGCCCATCATCCCCTGGGCATACTCCACAGTAGGCATCGGTGGTGGTTTTTGTCGAAATCGGCCTCTTGTCCTAGACCGTAAGCATTCCTTGCAAGTTGCCTTCACATAGGGTTCAACCAACACCTGGTGAATAAGCGAAATATACATGGGTGAGATCTCAAAAGCCATCCCAGGCAAGCCCCTGCCCACGGGCCGCAGGGGCCCCTGCAGGTTCCACACCTTACTCCCCCAGGCCCCTCCCACCAACCCGCCAGCTTAGTCTGTGGGTGTGAAAACGGTCCTCGCCTGGAGCAAGAGTTTAAGCAAAGCTCACTTCCATGTGTCTGATAGTTGGAAAGTTACAAACCCAGCTGATGGGCTCCTAAATAAGATATGCTCCGTTTCCCTGCCTTGAGGAATGTCTTCATAAAAACCTCGAAGGCTGGGTCCAAATTCAGGAGTCTCAGACTCTGGCATTCCCCCTGTGGAATGCGGCAGCAGGCGACCCCACCTCTCTACCCGCCCTCCTTCTCTTCCTGCACTCTGCTTTTCCTGCATTAAACCAGCCTGTGCTTTCAAACCCTGTCCACACGTCCCTCCCGCCAACTCCCCCCACCCGCCAACTCTCCCCACCCGCCAGTCCCAGGGCCCGTGGCAGGGTTTTTAACCCAGCCTGTTGGAATTTGGGTTGGATCGGTCCTTTTTGTGGGAGCAGCCCTGTGCATTGTAGGATGTTTACCGGCATCCTCGACCCAGTGCTGCGGGAGGTGAATGGGAGGCAGGTGTGGGGGCCCCGGGACCAGGAAAGGAGCCAGACTTCCGAGGGTCTCAACATCCATACCCCTGTCTCTGCGAGCGGAAGTGACTGAACTGCTGGGATGAAGGCAGGCCTCTGGGGCAGCGACCCCACTCTGGGCCCTTCTGTCCCACACAAGGTGGTCGTTTGGGGGTTATGGGCAGCTCCAGGGTCCAAGCCACCCTCAGACAATGTTGTCCTCCCTTCCTTCCTCTACACTCAGCCCAAGAGCCCCTGGGGTCAATCAGTGAGTAGCATTCCCTTACCCCCATGACTGAGTCAAGACTAGGCACATCACTTGACATGACCAATGAAAAGCAATGGAATCCTGGGGAAAGTCTTCCCCTTCCTGCTCAATTTGGATGGAAGGGAGTTGTAAAGCCTGGAGCCCTTGCAGCCACCTTGTGCCAAGAGGGAAGACAGGAGGTGTTAGGAAACCTCAGGACTTTGGTGGAGCTCCTGCCCCAAGCCCCATTTATTTACATGCACTAATACTTTTTTTTCCCTAAAAATCTGTTCATCTGGACTCTTGTGACAGAAATACTGATACTCTGGAGTTGGATTCCCCTTTACCCTCAAAAA